>NC_022011.1:7267549-7297729 GCF_000317375.1 Microtus ochrogaster
ACACACACACACACACACACACTCAACATCTATTCATTTTCTTTCTTGCAATTGCTACAGCTATGTGCTAATTCAGATCTTCCTATGGCGTGTATGCTGTGAGGTCACAGCTTCGCGTGTTTGTTTATTACTATTGAACATGGGATGGGTTTATTTCAGTGAGGGCATATAGTAGGTGCTCCCTTGACTTGCTGAAAGAACAAATCAAGAGCATACTACCTGAGTGGTGCTATGTCAGCCATTAGCCTGAAGAGAGGAAAATGAAAGTGGGTAAGTTATAACTGCTCTGCTGTGTCTCGGTAGGAAGACTGACATAAATAAGTAAATATGATAAAATACAATAAGAATGAGCTTGGAGGAAAGTCCCTGCATTTTACCAGGGAAGACACTTTTGCTTGTCTTTATGTGCCCTAGAGTTTCTGCAATGGTTTGGGGAAGAGTACATCTTATTGACTTATTTCTGATGAACTGTGTGAAAGAGTGTGTCTCTTGGCAAGCTGCCTTTCCATAGAGGAACATTATGATTTGAGATTGGTGCGGATGCGTTTGTGTACCCCACACTCTTTCCTGGTGCATTCGTGAGATTTAAATTCCCAGAGGCATCACACCAGTGGAAATGGCAGAACACAGAGAACCTAGCTTTTTGTAGCCAGAGTTGAGGGAAAGAAATGGGAAGCCAGAGAAAATTTTCTTCCCCCGGGGCAGACATATTGAAAAGAACTGACAGGTGATTCCATTTGCATTTTTGTAGGAGGGGATAGGGGAGAAGCAGAGCTGGCTCTACCTGAGATTAGCCTCATCATTTTCTCCTAAACCTCCCTCCAATTTGTCTCTCTGCTTCCAGAAGTAACTCCCTTGAATAATCTAGGAAGAGAAATAGTCAGCTTCCTGGTTGCACTGGTTTTGCTTGTTCCTTTGATGAAAATGACAAAACCCACCTCTGAAATCCTGGAGTTCATTCCAGAATCACTTCCTTTCTGCTTAAATCAAAGCCGTTTTATTTCCTTCAATCTAACCAGTCTTCAAGAAAATGGCATCTTTTTCCTCTTCTTGCCTTCAATTAGTGACATAGTTTTGTTGTTAAAAACCCAGGCGGTGTGTTCCTTGGGTGAGTTTTACTCAGCCTCTGCCAACTGCTCACCAGAGATGGACTTGAAATAACATCCTTCTCCATCAGACGGGAAACTGCCACCCAAGGGAAACCACAGAACAGCCAAAACACAGGTTTCTGGAGGACGCATATGAACGCCAACACTCCTGCACATGTAGGCCTTAATTGAATAGTATAACAATTAGCTTTTAATACTTGGAAGTAACAGAGGGAAGCACTTTTATTGGGTGACTGGGAAGAAACAGCCATATGCGGCTTCATTTTTAATAACATTGAGTTGTGTTCATGGTTAAGTTTATTAAAACATGAAAGTAGAGCATAGCAGGGCACCAAAATGTCATTCCGCTGGTTATTTGTGAGTCTCCCTTGCTCCTTATTCTCCTCTCAAATGTAAAACACAACCTAGAAATGTGTAGCTAGGTTGGGAGGCACACTTGTGCGGTTTAAGGTCTTCCAGCTGATGGCCTCATTAGGCTGCACCCCCAAAGGCCTGCAGTTGCCGAGGAAAACAGATTTTAACATAGTCTGTGAGTTGAGCGATCTGTCTTGTAGGTAGTTTATGGATATAGGTGTTCTTCAGCAGCTCAGAGGAACATGTATGAAAATTATCCCACACAGATACTTGAGCCTCCAGGCAGTCAGTCTCTTTCACAGTAACAATTTATATTTAAATATTATTTACTGGTATGAGAAAGGTCTTTATACTCATCATTTCAAAATCCATCCAGGAATTCTTCAAGTCCTCAACACAGCTGATAGAAAAATCTCTCCAGGAAATGGTCCAGCTCTCATCTCTCTTCATTCTTATTTCACTCAGCCCCAAGTCCTTCGCTCCCTGACTTGTACTGTTTTTTTTTTTTTGTTTTTTGTTTTTATAAAACCTCATAACCTAAAGTACTTCCTGCTGTGTTCAACTCTTCCCTTTCTTCTGCGTAGTTTTTGCTTATTCTCACAGGTTCTGTTCAGATATAACCTCTTTTTAGAAGTCCTCAATTGAGATAATTTGTTCCCTTCTTGAACCTCAGTTGATTTCTTTCTACATCTCTGATGACGTCTGTGTGGTCTCTTTCCACCTCCACGGGCTATCTTGTAGGAAAACATGACATGCAGTTACAAATCTTAAGTCTTACTTCTCAAACTTGCTCTTAGTACATGTATACAATTTTAATAAAGATATGCTATTCTTTGGGTTGTCCCTACCACCTTATGTACATTATAAATAGGAATCATTAGTTAAAATGCTGATCATAAAAGTGTTTGAAGTTCTACCGTGTTTCCACATCGAGGAAATGGGTAGTTCTGGATAGGAGTAAACCAGTTTGAGGAATCTATTTGGGATGTATTCCAAATAATTTGCAGGGTGCTATGGTGGCTTTAGTTATTGTAAAGATATCTGAAGCGGTTCATGAAGGATTAGCTTCACTAATCCAGGGGGACACTTTTGTTGCTATCCAGTTTAGGAAAACAAGGCTCCTTTTTCACTGTGGACGGATGTGCCACGTGAGGAACTGCAACAATTAAATTTTAACTGTACTTGGACTTCTCCATTCTCACTTCCCCTGAAGTTAACGGGGAGACCTGCAAACACAGACTCTAATGGCTTGTTTCTCTGCAGAAATGCAGGGCATGCAATGTCACAGATCGAGTCCACATATTGGCCTCCCAGTCTGCCACTCTTTGGGATTTATGCACCAGCCACCTGCCTTGTAGACAACAGTAGGCTATTACGGTGCTAAAGTTCAGCCGCTGTCAGAGCCAAAGTAAAGGAAAGCAACTGTGTTTATTTTAAATACATGATCAATCATAACCCTGTGAATAGCTGCTTTTCTATTAATGCCTTCATATATCATCTAAAGCCCTCTGGCTTCTATATAACTCTTTTCTTTTCTTTTTTTTTTTTTTTTGTCAGGTTCCTTGTCTTTCAGGCTTCGGTTTCATTCAGGGATAATGTAAGACTATTTCTCCAAGCAAGCCTTTGCTCTATATTCTCTTTTTAAGACTAGCGTTTGCAAAGAGAACCCTTTTCTATAAATAATGCAGATGGAGTGCTGGTTTGTAAAATCTCAATCCACAAGGATTTGTGAGCAGGAGAAATAGTAGTAGGCTTTTGAGGAAGGAGTCCAGGGTCTGCATGATGGTGATTTTGCTACATAGTGTCTGTGTGGGCACGGGTCATTCATTTTCTTTCTGGGTGTCGACTTTTTCAGCTGTAAACAGGAACTGCGGAAGACTGTAGGTGATGATCCAAGTGTCTGAATCTAGAGTGGCTTGTGAGTTCAGTCTGTTGACTTGACTTCTTACTCCCTCCGAGTGGTCTCTATGCAAGTATTTTAAGTGGGTCATTGACTGACATCCTCAGGTAAGTGCACAGCAGGGTAAAGAGGTGAAAGCTTATGTCAAGCTCCTATGACAACAGTTTAAGTGGGTGATTAGTGTTGAGGAGGTGGCTTAGGAGGGGATGGGAGTAACTGACTAGGCTGTGGTTGGAACTGTGGTGTCGAGAGCCCGTTTTCCAGGCAGATCTCCACGTTCCATCATCAGTACCACAACAAAAATAAAAGCAACAGCTGCCTGAAAGTATGGATAATTCCAACGGCTTGCTTTGCCTATTTCTGGGATAAGTCCAAGAAAGTGTGGTCCGCTGTTTCAAGGGTTATTTTAGGACTCCGCTAAGCATCTACTCACAGTCTGGTTGCTTTGCAGTTTCTGAGATTGGACTGAAGGTCTGTAAGTTTGAAAATGTGGGTGGGAATTCCAGAGAATTCCACAGTACTAGAGGAAGTTTCTAACATGCAACTCTCTTCTCATAAGAAATGACAAATTCTTGATCATAACCCTGATCCAAATAAAACTATCTCATTATTATCCATGCTCCCCATACTCAAAAAGGAAAAAAGGACAAAACCTCACCATGGCGAGTATCTCCCTTGCAGCAGACACTGGATGTTGTTATTTTACCTTCCTGACACCTAGTCTAGGATCAAGTATAGTGTAAACAGTCAACAAATATCTGCCAGCAGGGTCAATGAATGGTTACCCCTGTCCCAAATGTGTCACCTTACATGATTTTCAAACAAGGTGAGCAGCTATAATGAAAGGCAGCCATTTTGTTTGCTCTTATAAAAAACCTCCGATTTTAGAAGATCTTTGAAGAATTTTTACCAGTAACATTCAGAAGTAAAATTTATTTTCTTCTGACAGAGTGTTCTAAGCTGTAAAATCAGTAGTTTGGGGGAGATCCTGCTGCTTGCCAAAAGTTAGAATGTCAGCCGTCAGCAGACAGGACAACAACACTAATAAGAATTTATGGCTTTTTCACCATGAGTCTGGTTTACACAATAAATTTGAAACTAAGTCGCAACAGCTACACATCTGAATGAAACATTGGGATGATTTTAATATTGATATTGCTACAAATTTCCAACATTTTGTGTTTATAAATAGACTGCAAAAAAAAGAGGAAGCTTCCAGGCTGTATAATGTTAATATCTTTCTATCAGTAAGTTTTCATAAGGCACCTAGACAGATGCTAAACTGACTGGAGTCTGTGAGTTGATTTTCCATTTCCCACAACTTGGAGAGAGTTTATTGGACCCATGCTGGTCTCCTTCATCATGTGGAAAAACAGGGCTCCCAGATCGATCCAGATGCTGCTTTCAGAATGATCTCTACCCTGCTGAGTCTACTTCAGTGAGGAATCTAGCAACTACCCTTGGCTGACTTCAGATTAGACTTCCCTAGACACATAGTCAACTTAGAAACAGATGCGGGACCCATGGAATACGTCATGCTCCCTCCCCGACAAGAAGATTAGCAGGAAGAGAAGAGAGCAATAGCTTCACACATGGGGTTGCAGCAGGGCCTGTCTCACTCATCCTGCTGCCATCTAGAAGATAAGCAAAAGTTTGCTCATGATGGAGAAAGAAGTTGTGCTGTTTATCTAGTGATAACCTACTCACTGATGAGGTCAAACACCAGTTGGAAAGGCAATGACGAATCAGAAGAAAAGAATTTTTGAGGATCAGGTATTACTTACTGAATACTATAAATGTGTAGCTTCTAACTGGTCTGTTGTGTGCCTTTCAGAGTTCACTGGTAAAATCAAGAGTAAATTTCTGCCTTATTGTGTTCCATCAGCCTCAATAATCCTCCACAAAAAGCTTGAGGTTTTTTTTTTTTCTTGGTAACCCCGAAAAGACATTTTGGATATTCAACTGACCCAGGAATTCTTAGCAGGAAATTAAACAGGATTAAAGAAAGTTAGATTGTGCGTGAGAGGAAGGCAAGGTGGAAGAAAACTCCACTTGTTTGTATTGTTTAATCTTAATAGGAAATTAAAGAGGATTAAGGTATTTTGGGCCCCCCTCTGTGTGTGTGTGTGTGTGTGTGTGTGTGTGTGTGTGTGTGTGTGTGTGCATTCCTATAGGTTCAGATGGATTTAGCATAGGCCAGGAGGAGGCTAGGCATTATTTGTATTTTCTTTTCATTTATTTTCAGCAAATATTTATGAATGCACCTAACATGTCCCATGTACTGGAATCAAATACTGAGAATACAGAACCAAACAAGAAAAGTTTGTTCTCCCTTTGTTAATAGCGTAGAGTCTATTTAGGGTTGTGTATCATGCAATCACTATTAATATTAAAACAATCATATGACGACTTCTATTGAGCATGTGGGATGATCAGCCAAGGAAAATTTATTTTTAATATTAACGAAGTACTTGGGATTAACAAAGTACATGTGAGATGACCCTGAGTGGTGAAACTGAAGCTTGAGGCACATTCAGCCTTAAAAGACAAAGTCTGGAGAAAGAGGCCCAGGGGTGCTGTGGAAGTGTGGGGGAAGGGCTATTGGTTCCCACTGAGGGCACTTTCTTGGAGGAGCTGCTATTTGGTGGAATCCTGAATGATGGCAGACTTGTATTAAAAGAACCAAGATGTCTGTGGACAATTTTGAGCAGGATACTGGCACAGGCAGATACATGTGTTAGGAAAGGAGAATGGCACATTCAGACATTGAGTAAGCTCAGTATAATGATCTTAAATATAAAAGTGAATAAAAGCGAAGACAATGGATGGGAGGAACTTGTGTTGGTGAATTTGAACCATTTAATGAAAGGCATAAGAAGGTGGAATTTCTGTGGCTGGGTAAATGGGGACGTCGAAACGTCCATATCTAAGCATTTCACTTGGCAGAAATAAGGGGAATGGGACTATTCCTTTTGAGATTTAGAATGCACAAAGATTATGAATATAGCCTAGTATCAGTAACCCTAGTGCTTTACCCCTGATCATCTCAATAGCTCAAAAGTCCCACACTGTCTATTTTAATTTCAAATTGACACTAATTCCCCTGGGCGCATCATCAGGGACTCATACATGTTCTGAAGTGCGTAGTTGGAGTACTGTCTCCTCCCACTACATCTGCTCTTCGTTCATGGTTTCAGCTTGGATGTTGAGGCTTCTGAAAAGCGTTTCATCCAGCACATCCAAGCTAGGACCCCCTTCCTGGGTTCCTTCAGCCCTTGGTGTTTCTGCAGTGAGCCCATGTGTCACACTGCAAGCTACTGCCTGGATACTTGTCTGTGGCTGCCCTACTCCCTTCCTATCACTGTCTAATTATATACACTGGCTTTGAGGCCGGAAGGATAAAGACCTGGTGATTAAATAAGGAGGTCTTTTCAGTTGACCTATGTTCTAAAACTCACGGCGTTTGGTTAAAAAAGAACTAACTTTTACAAAGTTAACTCTTGTGCTGGAGATTTAAGTCAGGGGTAGAGAGCTTGCCTAGTGTGTGCAAGGACTTGGTTTGGATCTCCATTAACACACACACTCACACATTCACACACACACATACACAGACACACATGTCCGCAATATATACCCCCACATAGACACATACATTCCCCAGCGACATACATACCCCACAAATACACTCACAAAACTTATACCCCCCCAAACACACAAACACACACACACACACACACACACACACACACGAAAAGTATTTATTAGGGAAAATGCCCGACATGGTTTATTAAGACAGTCTGCTAAATTATGATTAAGATATATATATTAGACAAATGGCAGTGTGTCTTTCTTTTTAAAAGTGTCGCCAGCCTTCTGATCCCAGAGGATGACAACTGTAGGACCATGTGCCGTCCAATCCCTTTCTACCCTGGCACTCTCTCACATTCCTGCCATTACGATAGGATTTATAAGGATCCTTTCAAAGGAGGAGGATCAGGGAGAGATTTGACCAAGATATAAAATTAGCTTCAGAGTTCAGTGAACAGAAACTTCCAGACTGAACCCTGCTGTTGAAACAAAAGATTCAGAAGGCAATGAGGCCAGCAAGAACATGGGAACTAAAGTCATTCACAAACACCTTGCACCGAGGCCCTCAGCAGAGTAACTCTGAGCTTGATTCTAATTACTGTGGGTCTAGAGGCAGAGAGAGATTTAGTTGGAGCCATTGGAAATCTGAAGGGAATTCTTTGGGTTATTAAAATGTCCATCCAAATTGTAGAAACCACATCAAGAAAGCACAGAGGGGTTGGAACTTCCCAGGCCAAAGGTGGTGCCTGGAGCTGAGGCATGGATGTGAGATTTGGGCCTCAGGTTGTGGGGTTCTGAAGAAGATCGAGGGTAGGTGATTGTTCACTGAAAAACGCTCCAGTGAAGGTTTGTTTCTTCCCCTGACTTTGTTTTCCTTAGTAACATTGACCAGTGGAAGGCCTGAATCGTTTTACTTCCATGCCCTTATGTTATATCTGTACCACTGCCACTATTAACTCCCAGCACCTCCTCTCTTCCTCTGTCTGTCTCTGATTCTCTGTCTCTGATAGTCTCTCTCTTACACACACATGCACACACACACACATACAACTTACATATCACACACATACCATACCACACAAAAAAAACATACACTTATTCATACCACACAAACACACACAGAACATACACGCATACACACCACACACACAAACACCATATCACACATACAAACACACACAGAGAACATACACACGCACACAGGTTCAGTCCCACACATCGGCTTTTTTACCTGCTGGGCCCGGGTCACTGTGAGTTCAAGGTTGGTCACCATCAAGCCTGATTATTATGGGACAGGAAACATTCCCAGCTCACATTTTGCTGCAATCATGACTGAGGTCCCCAGGAAAAGCAACCTGTAGTGACAGTAATCAGAAGAAGACTGCAGGAGGTCGAGCGGCTAGGAAAACCGAGGGAGAAGGCTTGCCTACGAGACTGAGAGGTTGCCTGCCTTTGCCTTCTGCGATTTCCACACCAGATGTAAGGATGTGGGACTGTTGAATAGTAGAGAATCCTAAAGCCAGGAGAAAAAAAGAATATTCCCCACAGACGAGACATTGTATTCTTCAGTGTTCCCTCGGATTCTACACGGATCCCTCAGCAACTAAAGAGCTTAAGATTAGAAGTGCTTACCTATTAGGCTTACCTTCTTTCTGAGTCAAATTTTATAATATTTTTGGCAAAACATTTTTTCTAGACATACAATTATGTATAAAAGCTCTTCCGTCATAACTTAGCAGGGAATGAAGTATTTGTGGCTTGCCTTTCTTCAAGAATAGCTGTGTGTTCTCTGGGCTGTGTCCGCATCTTTCCCTTCCCATGCCACTGAAGAAGGGAGCTAGACAGCAGAATATCTGCCCCCTATTAAATGTTAAATAGTATTTTTATGAAAATAAAACAGTTTATGGGTCGAAAATGTCTTCTTAACTTTTTCTTCTTCTGTAAACACACACACACAAGAAGGATTTTGCCAAGCAGAAACTTGTTCTTAATGTCTGGTATTTTTTTTTTTTTTTTCGAGACAGGGTTTCTCCGTAGCTTTTGGTTCCTGTCCTGGAACTAGCTCTTGTAGACCAGGCTGGCCTCGAACTCACAGAGATCCGCCTGCCTCTGGCTCCCGAGTGCTGGGATTAAAGGCGTGCGCCACCACTGCCCGGCAATGTCTGGTATTTTCCCTGGTTCTGAGGACCTTGGCTCTTTCATCTAGTCTGAGTACCTCCCTCTTCATCTTGTAGGATGGGGCTGAGAAAACTCGGTCAGGGATCATTCAAGATCAAGATTCGTGTCACAGAAATGGAAGTGGCTAGAAGCTGTTTTACAGTGAATGATGCCACAAGCGAGGGTGAAGGCTTTTTTGTTTTTTGGTTTTTTTTGAGAAATGGGAGCTCCTCGAGGCTGAGGGAAAAACAAAGCCAAAACCATAAAGGAAGAAGAATATTCACCCTGCCGTCAAGTAAAGAAGGCAAGGGGAACAGGAGACTGAGGGTGCCAGTTCTCAGCATCAGCTGTCTTTGACATCAGCCCCTTGTCAGGTCTTAATTAAAAACACGCGCTGGACTAAGTTCAGTTCAGTAATGACTTGCTCCCGTTACAGCAGTGATCTAAAACGTCTCCTGATCCCCTAAATGGCATTTTATGTTCCAACAGCTCAGCATGGGAGGTTCGAGTGAAATTAATATTTTGTCAACCAGCTGTGGTGTGAACATAAGTAGGTTCATGTCTTAATTTTTTGGCACCCACTGTCTATACACCTTTTATTGCGGGCATGTGTGTGTTAGTGTGCCCCTGCCTGTGTATGGGGCGGGGGGGGGAGAGTGGTAGAAAGAGAAAGAGAAGAGGGGGGGAGTGAGGGAGCATGCATGTGCCACTGCACGCAGAATAAAGTCAGAGGACAACTTCTATCTTTTCTGGAGTTTGAGTCTCTTCTCCCATCTTGTTTTGCAGCAGAGTCTCTCTTTCTTTCTATACGTGTGCTGGGTGCTCTAGGTTTAAGTTAGCTCAAACTTCCAGCCTGTTTTCCTGTCTGCCTCCTGTCTGGAAAGAAAAGTCAGCTCCAGGTCACAAAGCAGGTGTAAGAGGCCTTGAAGACAGACATATGTCCCTTTACTGCTTCCATTTCAAAACAGGTAAACTTTATAAGAGAGGAAAAGACATCTTTAGCTGCCGTGGGAGATGTGCTGATAGCAGCCAAGTGCTTTCTCTTCCTTCCGAGAAGTGGGCTCCCGCCTTCTGGAACTCAAACAGAGGCCTGTGGGTGGAAGCATATTCAGTAAATATGCATCCGGGTCTGTCAATCAACAAGATTCAGTCCTACTTGAACGGTTTCTTAAAGAAATATAAAACACTCATCTTTATTTGGCTGCTTGTTTTCCTAGTAATGATTATTCCGTTCCCTTGATGAACATATTAAGGGATTTAAATACACTGATTTGCCTATTGGGACTATGAATGTTTGTTGGTCTAGAGCTATTTATTTTAATAGATTTAGCTCAGGCTGCTTTGATGCAGAGGAAATGTATTACAAGCGCAGAATGTCCAGCATTCTAGCATTGAGTCCACTGCTGGCTGCTAGTCTTGTCTTTTCTCTCTAGCTTTATTCTTTCGGAATTTTGTTTTATTGATGTCATGGCAGCAGGAGTGGTTTGTACCTTTGATTTAAGCAATAATCTTTAATTTTCACCCATCTAGGAACGCCAGTTATGATTATGTGGGTAGACATTATAGTATGTCCTGTCTGAGTCGCTCATCAGTTATTAATTCTGTTGTTCATGTACTTCATAAGCCTTCATCTGGATGAAGTTTTTGCGATAACTGTTTTTCTGGAATTTGTGAATTGAAGGAATTAAATATAAGACCACACCTGTACCTTGTTTTCTTTTTTTCTAAACTTGTTACTGCTATTTTGAAAATCTGTGTGTGGCATACTGCCCTAGAGACTGAAAACAGTATTTCCCAACCCAGACTCACAGTCACTCTACAGGGGCCCATGACAGAAAAGTCTTTGCGGAGAAGACAAGGGAGGCTGAGACCCTCTTCCACACCTATGTCCAGCAAGCAGATCCAAAGGAGGTAAGCTTCAGAGAGGTGGCATCTGAGGCCATGTGCACGGGAGCCTCTTGTCTGTGTTTCTGCCTGTTTGCTGATGACTCTGAGCCCTCGCAGGGTGTTTTTTTTTTTTTTTTTTTTTTTTTTTTTTTTTTTTGTCAGTCTTTCCCTGTGCCTTGGATTTCTGGTCTGCTCTAAGCCAAGGCTAGGGCCACATCACTCTGTTGGAAGCCTAGGGCCCAAGAGCAAGCTGGAGGGCCTCGTTGCCGTGAGTGATGGAGCCAACCTTCCAAGCTGCCATTAATAAACTGAGCTGCTCACATTTCTCTGTGGCATAGCTTGACATTTAGGCAGAGCGTTTGTAATTCCAATAAATAGCTCAGGAGGTGGTACGTGTGCGTACACGTGTGTGTGTGTATGTGTGTTGCACAATTAAAAGTTAAGCCAGAAAAGCTAAAGTTTTCATTCAAAGCCATCCACTCTAACTTATTTAGTGTATCCAGCACCTGGAGAGAGTACAAATCAGAATTAGGCCTCCAGGGGACAGCTTTTTACATAGGTCCCTATGAATACCGATCTGACTATTAAACTGTAGGCAGCATGATTTTTAGGTTAGGGAAGAAAAGAAAAAAAAATAAAAAAAGAACCCATGAATGTGGTCATTTGAAGAAATCAGACGTGTGATTATTTTTCCCTGGCTACAAAATGTACCCGAGAGATCTCCCAGTCCCTTCTTTGATTAATATTGCTTGCGGTGGTTGCACACTGCTCAACTTGGCATTGCATTTATCAAAATTTGCCAGAGCAGACAGGCATTGCCATGTGAGAAGAATGACTGTAATGGGTCCATGTGCCTTGTGGGGAATAGCTGAGCACCAGGCACGCAGGAGGTGGGCATGCCAGGGTGCTGGGCTCACAGCCTGGACTCTCCTTCTCTTCTTTCCAAACAGCGAGCTCCAATTTCCAAGTCCCACAGGCAGCTCTTTGGCTTCGCTCTTGTCTTCCATAGCAGGTGACCTGCACTGTGGATGGCCTTCACGGGTCCTCATCTTCTCCCACATGCTCAGTTGATGCTATCTCAACTACCGGTTCCCATGGCAGACCCAATGTCTCTTCTTTGGATTCACTGAAGGAGTGGATTCTAAAAACACATAAAGCAAATCAGACAAACAGGCGTTGGTGCCCTGTGTCCCCGGTACTTCTGAGTTAGTGTCTAGAAAGAAAAGCCACGCGGGGTTCTGATGTTCACTAGAAAGCTCTGCTTTCTGTTCCGTGTGTTGCCTTGCCCATTGGCACTGGAATGCCATCCAGGCAGGCCGTGACCCTAAAGGCCATTCTCTGGAAAGCAGCAGAGATAGAGGCCAACCCAGAGCTCGTATGCCAAACCTGAAACCCTTCACTCTGGGCCTCACAGGGCTACTATTCATTGCTGAACTGGATGGTGGCCACTCCTTCTAATCATAAGTGAAGTTTGTTCTGAGAGCTGAAATAATGAATATAGTTTCTACATTTGTAGCCAGATCTGTCAGGTTCTGCTAACCTTCCTCCTGTGAAAGTGCTGCTGTCACAGTATCCAACAAAATTTCAGGCAAAAGTCACACCCCCGCTGTGATGCACCTACATAAATAAATGACTTCTCATTTTGTTTTCTTCTTAGTCTTGGATGCTAGGGAGCTCAGAACTCTATTCTATATCTAATCTCAGAAACATTTTAACTATGATAAAATTGTTTTTATATTTTCCCACCTTTGTTATTTTTCTTTTAAGAGTCCCTTTCCAGGGGCTGGTGAGATGGTCATGGGTACTTTCTCCCCTTCAGAGGCCCCTGATTTTGTTTTCAGGCATCTGCTTGGTTGTTCGCTACTATCTCTACCTCCAGTTCCTGGGGATCCAACACCCTTTCTGACCTCCATAGGTACCAAATATTCACACGGTGCACTGACACACACACACACACACACACACACACACACACACACACACACACAATAAACATATAAAATAAAAATAAATCTTAAGAAGGAAAGGGTAATATGGTGCATGTCTTTAATCTTAAGTCTCAGAAGGTAGAGACAAGTGGATCTTTGTGAGTTCAAGGCCTGTCTGGTCTACATAGAAATTATCATGTCTGCCAGGGGAACACAGATCCTGTGTTAAGTAAATAAATAACAAGTTAGTAAAATCTCCACATACTCAGGGCAGTATATGAAGTGGGAATTAAAGTCCGAGGGCTCCGAGAAAATAATAAAGCACTCATAGATAGGGTGGCACAGGTTTTCAGATATCCCACGTAAATGGGGAGAAGCTTGTTGGCCCCAACTTCTTCCCTTTGCTTTATCAGCTGAATACACGCTCTGCCTTTGGCTTCATCTGATGATCTGCAGATCACTAACTGTGCTAGTCATGCAACCCCAATACCCCAGCACCATCAGAGCTCTTCTTCCACCATGACTGTTATTCGTTACTGTGAACCGCATTGCTCATATTTCCAGGTTCATCTATACACATAACTTTAAAGTTATAGAGTCTACAGATTTCTCTTATGGCTTTTTATATTCAAATCCATTAATAGGAAAAATTTCAAAGCCACCCTTGATTGGAAGTAACGTTAGGCAGATGTGATTCAAATATGGAGTCTGATTTTAGTTGGTTTAGAAATATGGAGGAGGCTGCATGGGGCCAGGGCCATTTTCTGAGCCTGGATAAACTCATGATGGCCATGTTTGTCTTCAGCAGAACCTCGCTGCTGTGAACCCAAAGTTCCCACTTGGGGCAGAGCTCAACACCAAGGTCAACAGCTCTTCTGACCTTTGCCCAGATAACTTTGCAATGCAAATAAACATAAATGAATAGCATGTAACAATACAAGAGAAAACTAGAATTAAACTCCAGCAGTGAAATTTATATCTTCTGAAAAACAGTGAATCCATAGGCATAATTTATAGAATATATATATATATATATACATATATATATGCACAAACCAGTATATGTATTTAATTCTACTTATGGAAATTAATTTTAATAAGTTCTAATTACCAATGATGTCCAAAACCAGAGATGTGGGGTGGCAGATACATGAATATTTCATTGTAGTGATATTTACAATGTCATAGTTTCAGCTCTCAGTTATCAGATTTTTCTTGCACTAATTGACTGATACCTAGCAGCAGTGAATAGAAATTCATCAAACAGTACTGTCCAGGTGACCAACCTTTCACTCCACTGTTTATTACCATTATTTGTGAGGGGCAGGACACTTTGTTTTTTTTACTACTTTTCTCCCAGAAGCAAAGGTATAGATGGATTTGTAGCTTAGGAGCCTCTACAATTCACTTAACAAAATTAAACTTGAAATTCTTTTATTGTGCCCTAGGACTTAAATTTGGCAATGGTGGGGAGAATGAGTGCTACGCCTACCTCAGGATGGCGTCTTCACAAAACACCCTGAATCACCACTGGGCACTGTGCCTAGACCAGGATACAAGCAGACTCTCGGTCACTTTCTAAAGCTGTGTTTTCTTCCTGTGAGCAGGAACTTTATGTGTAGGAAGGTCAGCGTCTTTGAGATCTTGCTGAATATTTCCTGGGACTCTTCAAAAGAAGTGTATCTATACAGGTGAGCTCCTCTGGGGAATGCACTCAGCTCATGCAACTGGTACCCATATTCTCTCGGTAGGATGCTGCTGTGGGCTTTGTTTCAATAAAACTCCTGCAGAGTGGTACTGTGGTCCAGAGTGGTCCAGAGTGGTCCATCATCACTAACCCAGAGCCACCATTGTGGCTGCTGTCCATGAGCCTTGAATCTGCCAATGCTTTCTAGAGACTGGAAGTCAATAATTTCTCTTCCTCCTATTCTGAGCCCTCCCTTCCTTCCCTTCTTTCTTGGTCTATTTTCTTTTTATCCCACTGGTGGGGAGGGAAATTTGTAAATTCTAGGACAATTACATCCCCAGCTCAGCTCTTTATTTTTGGGAAAATGACAGAGAAAAGTAGCTGAACTCTAAACCCAAAGAAGCTTCACAAAACCAAACCCACATGTAATCACAACTTGCATCAACGACAGCACATCTCCTCCTCTTTTCATCTCCATAGAGTATTTTGGCTTCTGTGATGGTTAAACTTCATCGACAGTTTGGCTGGATTTAGGATCACCATGAACACACACTCTTGGGTGTATCTACGATGATATTTCAACAAAGGTTTAACTGAGGTGGGATTAAGTGAGGGTGGTCCGGGGTTCCGGACTGAAGAGCATGTTGAGTAAAAGCATTCAATCTTTCTTGCTTCCTCACTGAGGATACCATGTTAAAGTAAGAAAAATATATTTGCTAAATTTGGATCTGACATCAGGCTAAAACTCAAGTCAGCCTGACATCCGGGTCTGCATAGTACTTTCTGGGAACCATAGTTCACCTGACATCTTTCTGCTTCTGTAATCACAAGATTACCCAAATTAGAGGGGCTCCAGTTAGTTGGGACTCCGTTATGAGTCATATAGCATTCCAGAGACTTAGGTGCTCAAACAGCCGCAGGAGGTGTTGGCACTTCTCACGTTCCCTGTCTTTCAGTGACACCAACTGAATAGAGACTGGCACCTCAAGCAGAAAGGGCCCCGCTTCGTGTATGTGTGTGTGTTTCCTTCACAGCTCTCTTGCTTTATTACTTAAGCTGCCTCTTGTAATCCTTGTAGTCATGGGAGTATGTACCGCAGGCTGTGTCTGTGAGGCTCAAGAACTTCATACTCCAAAAGAGTGCTCTTGGGTGAAAACAGCGTGGCTAATCCGTGTGACCAGCTACCTCCTGTTCCTGTCGCCATACCATCCCAGTCAAGATTCTCTAGACCTTCAAACTGAATCAAAAGTAACCCTTCCTTCCTTCCTTCCTTCCTTCCTTACTTCCTTCCTTCCTTCCTTCCTTCCTCCCTTCCTTCCTTCTTTCCGTTGCTTTGTTAGATATTTTTTTCACAGCAAAATAACTAGTTTATAACTTCATATAAATGTAATTACATTGTATATTAGCTATGTGATGATGGACATTTCCATACTTCTAGTTTGGTCTCGTTATGATTTGAGTTGGCGTAACCATTCTTTCACTCAACCGATTTCCTTGCAGGGAAACCCCTGATAACGTAGTTTCCAGTCGTCTTTCACCTACCGTCCACTGCAAACCTGCCCACACATTGGTATTCTAACTACAATCCCCCTGGCTTTCCAGGCTGTAAGCCATAAGCACATGAGTGAGAACTTCGTGCTAAGCGTGACCTCTGTAAGAGTCTCCTGGGAGCCTATCCTCTCTATTGGCTCCAGACTTCTGCAGCTGATCGCAACTGAACGAAGTTAGCCTGGGAGGGATTCAGAATGCCAGGCTCTGAGCTTCCCTCCTAATCATCCTCCCTTACTCAGGCAGGTGCTGTCTTCCTCCAGGGCTCAAGGAGGAATGCGAACCAGGAATCGACCATGCAGATTCTAGCCGGGACCCATAGAGACCCCTAGTCCCTATCAACTACGGGTTCTGGGGAGAAAAACATTGAAAGCAAAGTCAGCCAGACATTTACAGTTGTTGACATTCACACCTCCATCCTGGGAGAGTTTGATATAGCATTAGAACTCTCTGCTTTTTCACGAAACAAGATTCCAATTCCAATCACAGTTCAAGTTATTAAATAACGTTTGCTGTCTTAAGCACTGTTAACCCCTGGCATCCAGCTATCCCCTGCCTCCTAATAGCTTCGTGAAGGATGTGCCTAACATCTACTTCCCAGATAAAAGCCGGAGGCTTTAGGAACTAGACAGTTTTCCCGAGGGCACTCCACTAGGAGGTGGGGAGCCAGTATTTAATAGTGGATTTGTGGCGCTTCGGTGATCATCATTCTCCTCTCCTTGTCGTATTGTTCCCTATTGAGAGATGCCTACCAAAATGATTCTCTTCCTAATGAGATGTAATGATGCCAAGCACCAGGGTCCCTGTAACTGGCATGCAAGACTGACTCAGAGAAGGGAGTGTAGCGAGTGTCGCTTGCTTGGTTATGTTGATTTTCCATGGCTCTGGGCTTTCTTTTTGCACCTGCTGTGTGCTGCACAGTGGATGACAGCGTGCTTGTTTGTGCCAGGGTTGAAGGAGGCAGAGTCCATATTAATGGGATCAGAGCACCTTCACTGCAAAGTCACACCAGCAGGCCTGGCCTGTGCTGACCCCCGCAACACAGAAAGTCAGACTGCTAACAGAAGCACGGGGAGTGATTTCCAATTGGCTTTCAAGTCCACTGTCATCCAATGTCAGCAGCCATCCTCATTACCATAGCTGGGACAGAGCGCTACCTGGGTGCCCTTCTTTCTCCCTCCTCCTGCTGCAGGAGGTAGGCCACAAGTCTCTCTTCTTGGGAACTGATGACAGCAATTTGTCTTTCTTGGGCTTCCACCCAGGCTGTAGCAGTGGCAGCTGGGCCTGAGAAGCTCTCTCCTGATGGTGCCGAGTCAGCAGATTGCTCCTGGGCTGGCCACGCTTCAGTGCTTTCCCGTTAAATACCATATTGATTCTAGGGCCTTCTTCCTAACATGTGGCTCGGGACCCTAAGCAGACTGGGACAGGGGAATGAGGAGGAGGAGTGTAATGAGAAGAGTGGCCCAGCAGGTTTACACACACAGCCTTAAGCTCTCGGATGCTTCCGATTTATTTTCTGTATTTAACAACTGTAATGAGACATAGATGCTTTGGTGGTGACAGAAGACGCAGCGGGAGGACAGATCCAGCGACGAATCAGCGGGTATGAGGATTCCATTTATGGGAAGCAGAAAAAGAAGTTGCCTTCAGATGGGACAGCAAGAAGATTAAATTTGTAGGTAGAAGAAGAGACAGGGTTACATTAAAGATCAAGGAAGTAGCAGTCTGGTCTAGTGGAATTTCACTCCCCTGGGCAGGCCTCTGTCACCTCCTCTATCTTTCATCCTTCCTACTTAGACTGCCGAGGCCATCAGCCCACAGTTCTCACATCCTTCTTAATTCATTTCCCATGCATTGGTCAGGTATCTTTGCCTTTTACCACAGTAAAGTACATACAATGTAATATTTACCAACTCAAGCATCTTAAAGGGCACAATTTAGCAGTATTGAATACACTGACAATGTTTTACAACAATCCCTGCTAATCCCATTACTTAGATTTCATTCCTTAATTTACCACCCTAAAAGGATAATTAATCAGTCACCCCCCCCTCATCGTTAACCCCTCCCTGTAGCCTTAAGCAGTCTTCACTGCTCTGCTTTCCGTTTTTGATGGGTTTGCCTATTTTAGATATTTCACATAAATTGGATCACATGTGATATGTGGTTCTGTATCTGGTGTTTGCAACTAGTGTAAATATAATCAAAATGTATCAGTATTGAGATATGTAGATGATAAGGAATTATAAAAGAATCATATATTGATGGCTGGCATATAAAGAGGCACAGTCATTGAAGTTTAGTGTTTTCTGAATAAGCTAAGCACACAGTTAACACAAGACCCAAACATTTCACTACTGTGACATAACTTCTGTTATACGCCTAACAGAACGACAAGATCTCCTGAGTAAATTGGGAGCATGGGGACCATGGGAGAGGGTTGAAGGGGAGAGGAAAGGAGGGGAGGGGAGCAGAGAAAATGTATATCTCATTAAAATTATTTTAAAAAGAAAAATAAAAGACACATAGCCAAACAAGAGCTCGTATGTGTACTTCAAGGCAGCAAATCCACAATAGACAAAATATGCAGGCAACCTAAACTTTTCCCAAGTGATAACTGATTAACATGTGCAACATATCCATGAAATAGGACAGTTTTTAAATTCATGTCTATTCCTGTTCTAACCTTCAATGAACTCCCACTGAATTTCATATTCATTTCAATTTACCATTAATAAATATTGGCTTGCCATTAATCCTATGATGAAGAAGACCTTCATGGATGGTCGTAAGGGGTGGAATTGCTTCATGGCAGCTGACAAGCAGCTTGGCTTTCAATATAACTTTAGAGTCACAACCCTGATGACATCATTTCTTCCTCTAAACTCCACCTTCTACAGATTCACCTTAACTGGTATATATATATAATCACTAGGTCTCTAATAACATTGAGACATTTTATTAACTGTGAAAGATTGGCCTTAGCTACCCTTTTTTTTTTGACTAGGCTGGCCTTGAACTCACAGAAATTCTCCTGCCTCTGCTTCCCAAGTGCTGGGATTAAAGGTGTGTGCCACCACCGCCTGGCTTTTAAAACATAAATTAACTGGTTCTTAGAACACAAATTAATCCATTTATATTAATCTACATTCTGCCACACGGTTCGTTACCCTCCTCAGTTCCCTATTTCCAGCTTCTTCCATGTGCCTGGCTGGCAACTCTTTTTGCCACAGACTCTTTCCCAGGGTTCCTACCTCTCTCAAAAGTCCCACCTAACCTCTGGCCATTCAGCTCTTTATTAAACCAATATAAGGTGCCTTAGGCAGGTGAGGTAAAACAAAGACACATCTTCACACAGTGTACAAAAATATTATCCCAATAGCTGTCGTCTAAGACCAGTTCCAAAACAGGAGTCTTTTTTGGGGTGGGGTAACTTCCAAACTATAGAAGTAGGCATATAGTTTAATATATCCTTTCAACTTATCATCAAGCTATAGAGTGGGCACATGGTTTAACATATCCTTTCAATGTAACTATTCATCCATCCCTTCACTATTTTTCATCTTTGTTTATTTTTCTTTTTAACAGACACCAAACCGTTTCTGACTCGGGGACACTTGGGACATAGAGTGTCTAGTTTCTCATTTCTGAAACTAAGGTAAACCATTGATTCTGTTATTCTCAGTTTCCTTGACATGTTAATTCCTCTTCAAAATAGTTCATACTGTTTCTTCTTTTTGAAGTGAGGTCCTAACTCTTAACTCTTTATCCATGATATTTTGGAACTCACTATGTAGCCCAAGATGACTTCAAGCTCTTGGAAATCTCCTTTTCTCTCTCTCCTTAAGCTTGTTGGGAGTGCGAGATGATATGTCCCTTTCCACCACATTACACACTGTTTAGAACAGAGTTAGGCAAGTAACTACATACTTATACTAATATGGCGTAAATGAATATTTCATGTAAGTGTTAGCGTGTGGGTGACATGCATATGTTTTACATAATATGTTGATATCTGCAAAGTTAAAATTAGGGGATTTTGGAATTTGTGAGCTAGCTTGCAATGAGGCCAACTTTAATGTACAGGAGTAAGGATAGTCCAATCAAAGATAAACACACAAACCAGTATCTTTTAAGCTTGTGTAAACTATGGGTTCTAGTGAAGTATCAGAGTGGATACATCTATGTAAATAGACATAGGCTGTTGAGTGACGTCTCAGAAAGACAAAAAAGCATAACAGAAGCTGAAGTTTTGTCGTCAGATCTCAGAGGCTGAATCCAGACAGCTCACATTGCATTCCCTGCTGGTGAACATTAAGTCTTTTCTCTTGTATGTTTGAGTCAATGTCTACTCTCCATTTCAACTGTTTCTGTGGTTTTAGTAAAGTGAACTTTTTTTCCTTCAGTGTTCTTTGCACAGTTACTACACTGAGGCCATAACTGTTTACATCAAGTGGCCAATAAATGTGCATTTGCTTCTTTTCCTGGCATCTTGTATAAGTGAATTTATCTGTGTTCATTAGTTATCCATTGCCTGCACACTGTATGCCAGACCAACTGAAATGAGATTATTGATGTAACCTAAACCACTGTAGAATACTCTTGATCAGTGAGGGTTTTTTTTTTTTTTTTTTTTTGCCTGACCTTTGGGGACTTTCATGAATAGGAGTGGTGTGGGAAGTCCTTCTGTATATGTGTTGCTTTTATTGGTTAATGAATAATGAATAGCTTAACAAAGGGAAGCCAGGAGGGAAATCCAAACAGAGAGAGAGAGAGAGAGAGAGAGAGAGAGAGAGAGAGAGAGAGAGAGTAGGCAAAGTCAGGGAGAAGCCATGTAGCCACCTGCAGGAGACAGACACCTCTGCTGGAGCCTGTCAAAACTTTGCCAGTAGGTCACGACCTTGTGGTAATGCGCAGATTAATGGAGATGGGTTGGTTTAGGATATAAGAGCTAGCTAGAAAATGCACTTAAGTTATTGGCCAAACAGTATTGCAAATAATATAGTTTCTGTGTGATTATCAGGGTGACCAGGAAATGAACTAGCAGCCTCTGCCTATATAGGAGAATTTGGGGAGCATCCTAGAACTCTGTATGCCAGTCACTTCTAGGATATCCACTGTCCTCTTAATGTAGTTTTCTCACCAATGCTTCCCACTGTGGGTAGGCGCAGGTTTTCTCTACAAAACTTTTTCACTGGTGGAAGTGCTAGGCCCTCTTCTCTATCTTTACATCCTTCTGTGAACTCAGCACCTCAGACTGAACTTGCCATAGCAGAGTATCCTTGTAAGATGCTATGGAACAGTGACTCCACCAATTCATCAATAAGTAAGAGAAAAGCAAATAGGGAGGTTTGACTGCAGGGCAAGAATCGATGTAACACACGATGGGGAGGGAGGACAGCAATCAAAAGAGGCAATTCAGACACCCAGCTACTGCAGTCCTAAGGCGGACTGAGAAAGGAAGTAGAAGAGACCAACATAACAGATTCTCCACCCTTATCCCTGTGCATAAGAATTTTCATGCCTGAAATCCAACCCATCCCAAGGGCCGCTCTTAATCTCTGCCCTGACAGAGCGATCTGTCACCATAGGTGAGAGCGAAGGATTGGTAAGAGCAGAGCCAGACTTGGAATCCTGTCTGATCTCCTCATGAACTGATTATCTGGACAGGTTTTTATCGCCATAGTCCAATGGCTGAGTGACAACAGTGACGTGATGAACACAGCTCCGTCTCCTGTGCCTACTTAGCCTGTAAGGGCTGTTATCTACTATTGCTATTAGGGTGATTGCATTCAGAACCCTATGAGGAACCCCAGACCCTTAAATTCTACCTCTCTTCTACTTCCCACACTTCTCTCAACTTTTATTTTAGTAGTAAGAGACTCTTTCTGTGTTTTTTAACCTGGTGCCACAGGCCGATTTGCTGATAATCATTCATTTCTATTCATGCCTAAGGCTTCCTGCTTTAATTTGGTCTTTACCTCATTGTCAAGTTCAGGTAGTTATGTTCTCAGCTCTGCATTTTCTTTCCCTGAAATGTCTCGTGAACAGCAGTACGTGGGGAGGGGAAATGAATCTCTTGTCTCACTCTCTCTGAACAATAGTAACCCGAATACAAGCCTATTTATATTTTTCTCCAGGCACTGTTGTCCTTTGTCCCATGGAGACTTTTGTCCCTAGAAAGGTTTGCCCTCATCCTCCAAGTTTTTAAAACTGGGTGATCTCCCATTTAAAAAAGCCCAACTGGATAGCCTACCAGATGGTGGCTATGAATGTTTTGCCCAAGGTTGTGCATTGGGAAAATGCCCTCAGCCATGAATCAAGAGGAGACAGAGAAAAGCCAGACAGACTTTCCATCAGAGATGAGAGAAGATCAACCCAAAGGTTGCAAAACGACTTAGCAGCCAAAGCAGGCTTCAGAGATGTGAGCTCAATATTCTTGGTGTGGTGGGAGAGCCTGATGTTTTCTAGCCTAGTTCATAGAGGACCAAGGCACAGAGAGAAAACCTGAAAGATGCATGCTCATCTAACAGCCTCTCTATTTCCTGACTTCCATTTAACTTTCTGACTTTTTGTGTTTTTATCTGCAAGGGGAAAGTTGTAATTCCTACTGGATAGGACTGTGGCACAAATTAATTACTGCAAGGTTTAAATGAGATTATATGTATAATGCATTTTTGCCTTATCGTAGTGTTGCCATAGACTTTCCGTTATTGTCAACGACTATTACTAATATTAATAACAATGGGAGTAGATAGTCATCATAATTATGAGCACCTCTAGAGGCCTCCTTGGGCTGTAGCTCATTGCCAATTATGCTCAGCTTGGCTGGAATTCCAATCCTGTCAGTCAGCAACTGAAAGAGGGTGAGCAAGTTCCATGGCCATTCTCCCAAGTTCCTCCCAACTGCAAACAAGGATTCGAGTTTGGTTTCTTGAATTGTAGGAACATCCAAGGAAAACTGCAGTTATTAAATTGCCCTCCTCTCTTCTAAGGATTCTTGAAGAGCACATGCATGCCCTGAGCACAGGACAAGCCTCCTCTGGCACGCTGATAAAGTCGTGTTACTGTGTGTGGTAAAAGACCAAAATCTGCCCCTGTATGTACACTAAACCAGCAGTATCAGAAAGGTGTTTTTTTGTATGGTCAGAAACAGTGGAGATGGAGGGAAAGAACACAAAACATTAGTACTCCTCTGATAATAGCGATCCTCCAAAGCGTTGGCAAAGGTGACTTGCTATTAACATTGGTCTTATTGCTTCTGTAGGCTTGCCTGCTCCTTTGACTCTCCTGTGGGGCAGACTGTGGGCTCAAGTTCATTCTAGCTCATGGCCCTTCATTATTGCTAATGGGAAGAACTGACTAGGGTGAGGGAGCCACCATTTGATTATTCCATTTTTTTTATATAAAAAAGTGTCTCCCACAGTCATATCAGGTGCCATATTCTTCCACAGGGGCCACTTCGATTCTTTTTTCTTAATGGAGTACCTAGGCAGAAAAATTGCTTCCATGAACACTTTCCTCTTCCTCCATAATGGTAAAATAAATGGCTCAGGGTCTGGAGGCATAATTTACTGACTTCATTTCAATTGGACTGGAAGTGAAGCTGTTTACACAGCTGGCTCTGTATAGTGCCCACTCGCCCACTCCTTGCCATATAACATGAGGTGAACTCCGAGCCACCAAGTCCCAGGGCCGTTATTAGGAACAGTATGTCTTTTCCAACCTTGTTTGTCTAAACATTTGTGAGGAGAATGAAAGCAGAAATGGTCAGTGAGACAAGTGGAAAAATAAAAATCAACGAACCTGGATTCAGAATGCTGGAGTTCAAATTGCAGAATGTTTGTGGGACTGAGGATTAATCACCAGATTCTCTCAGTTCATCTTTTCTTTCTTTCATTCATTTAGTCAGTGAGTGTTTATCAAACCAGGCATCCTTCTAGACTCTGGAGATATGGCATTGAGTGATAAGAGCAAGGTCTCCATTTTTCTGGGTATTTTTACTAGACGGAGGCAAGACCAACAGCATACAAAAGTCAATAAATACATAATTAGGGTTGTAGCACATGCTCCAAAAGAGATAAAACAGCGTGATGCAAGAACGACAATGAGCATGACTTCATGGGAAATGGTCAGTGTCATGCTCTTAGACAAGGGCATTTCCTCCGGCTTCTGGAGGATGAGAACGGCAGAGAAAGGAGAAACTGCTGAAGCAAGCATCGTGATGGAGGAACAGATAGCACGCAGAAAGATTTGGGATGATGAAGCTGTTGAGGAGTAATAGAGGGGCGGGCAGAAGGCAGAATGCTGACCTCTGGAAAGCAGTTCTTGAACTGGTTGGCAGGGCTAGAATACTTAGACTTTCCTTGAACAAGCTAAGCTGGCTGGCATTTCGACGCCCGTGATTCTGAAACACAGCTGTGATGTAGGGCCTACCAGAGACCATCGTTTAAGAGTTCCAGATCCCTCCCCAAGAATTCTGATGTGAAATTGATCCAGAAAAGGAATTTGGTCTGTAGGCTCTTATGCTTCACACGTTATTCCAGTCTGCAATCAAAACTGAGAAGCACTGTAGTAAATGAAAAGCTACTTAATTTTAAAAACAACAGTGATCACAATTACAGTCATGTTAGAAACAAATATTACCTAATTTTCTTCCTTGTGGTGGTTCATAGTAGATGGTTATCAAAAAGTTGGTGATTTTGAAAGCGTTTTTATGATACTTTGAAGTTTTAGAAATACTTATTAGTTCATATCTGTGCATTATTTTTATGACATAACACATCTCCACTGGATCTTCAGTCAATTTGGGTGCCTCAAGATTACTTGCCTGGCTAAAGTCAAATGGATTCAATTAAATATAGCTCTCACCCCCTACATTGGTTGAATTACACAGATTTTGGTGAAGCATGATTTGCTATTTGGCTTGTCATGGAACATGTGATTCTTCAGAGTAAAAGTAGCAACCTCCTGTTTTGGTCCTAATTGTGTGTGTGCACTTATAGGGATACCTCATTGTATTCAAAAGACGTGGGCTATTCTCAGACCCAGGTTACTTGTGTTTACACTAAGGAAATGTGACCCGTTTGATCCTCAAGGTACCACAGGAACAAGAAGAGCAAGGTTCCCAAGAACACAGTTAAAACAATCTGAATGCACTTTGCGCACTTTAAATCAAATCAGTGATCCTCAGGTATGCACATATACTTAATTCACCTGGAGGGGATCTCCCAACACATGGCTGGTCTTCATTTCCCAGAGTTTCTTGTGCCAGTAGATGGAGGCTGGAGGCTGAAAATGTGCAATTGTAGGAAGTTCCTGGGTGATATTCCTGCTGGTGGTATTCTGACAACTTTGATATAGATATAAAGTATAGGTGTTGATGAAAAATGCTTGTTACATTGAAAGAAGGAGTGGGCTGTGAGAGCCATGATTATTCTCTTTTCTCTCTCTCTCTCCCCCTCCTTGACTCTCTTTCTCTGTCTCCCCGTCTCTCAAGACAAACTCTTGTTCTGGTGACCATGGTTCCTAAGCAACCACAGTTTTCTTGCTTCCAAGCCAGAGCAGCTCATTCCAGGATCAGCCACAGTTGCCCTGCACTGGCCTCAAGAGGTCATGTGAAAGCTTTTTAGGAGTATCTCCATTTGATACGACCCAGAAACTGATGGAATGAAGACCATGATTCTGCAGGTCTTAAACCTGGGTTGACTTGTAGGGTCTAACACAGATAGATCATGTGTCCACAAAGAGTGCTTACCCTTGTAAACTGGAGAGTCAGAACCATAGCAGCTGCGGGTGTCAAAGTGCCACATGGAAAGAAGGGTCCCAGTGAAGATCTTAAATGTAGGGATGACAAAATCAGCAAGGAAACATAAACAGACAAACTGTTTCCCTCTCTCTCCCCTTCCCTTTCTATCTCTTAGATCTGTATTAGTTGAAACTCTGAATCCTAGCCCAAGAAACAAGCAGAAATACCTGAAAGCTATATAGAATCATCAGGTTTTCTTATCTCATTCGTCCATGAATTCCATAGTCATTACCACTGCTTCACTGATTGGACATCTACTTTTCTTAGGAATAAGGATCAGTTTTATTTCTTTCCACCATGTGACACTCTAGCAAGGGCCCATTGATGAATATAGACAAGGGCAGAATCCTCAAACACAGGTGCTCACAAAGTTGAGCAGGTGTCTGTGTGGACAGCAAATTGGCAGCCACTATGCAGCAGCAGGGAATGAAGCAAGCTGCTCGAGAAGGAGACAGGAAGCAAAGCTGACTGTGTACAACAGGACAAGTTTATCGGAAGGTGTGGGATCTTATTACTCTGCTCTAAAGCTAAGAATTAGGAGCTAAAAAAAACCTTAAATGCTTTCAGGGTAGACAGAGAAGCCTAGTAAACAAAACAGGATGGACAAAAGCAGACAGAGATTTCAATAACAAAATTAGATTAGTAAATGCAAAACATCCTTTAAACCTAAATTTGGTTCAGGGGTAATAGTTTTCATTCCGATCCGGGGAAGTAGATCCTGAAAGGAGGATTTATTTCTTCTATTTTTTTTTAAAGCAGGGGAAAATAGATTTCTTAAGAAAAAGAAAATGAGGAAAAGTTGTGAAAGTGTGGGCTGTTTCAGGGGAGGAGAACGATAGCACAAAATGAGGAAGCTAACTCCTGTGTTCATCCCAACACTCAGACATGAGCTGATGTGTCTGTAGGACCAGAACAGAAATGAAGAAGCTGATGCCTGTGTTCATCCTAACACTCAGACATTAGCTGATGTGTCTATAGGGCCAGAACAGAAATGAAGAAGCTGATGCCTGTGTTCATCCTAACACTCAGACTTTAGCTGATGCATCTATAGGACCAGAACAGAATTGATTTTGCTAATGTGTACGCAGGGATGTTATATCTATGTTCTTAGGCAAGGCTGGCCTGCAATTTCCTATCACACTGAACTGACAATATGAAAAATGCTTCAGTCTTGACTACCCTTCTGAACGTGAAATGAAATGTATGCTGGGTTATTTGGTATCCTCTGCCTGAACAGTACCACATTGCTAAAATTTTGATGCATACCATTCTAGTTTCCTTTCTGTTGTTTCTGACCAAATCATCTTCTAGAATGAAAAAGGATTTATATAAAATTCACAGTCCATCATTATGGAAGTCAGGGCAGGAACTTAGGCAGAAAACACAGAGGACCACTGCTTGCTGGCTCATTTGCTGGTTCATACTTACCTAGTTTTACTATATGACGTAGGAAAACCTATCAACAGTGGACTGGGCCCTCCTACATGAATTAACAATCTCCTACAGATGTGATCATAGGATAATCCAATCTAAACAATTCCTCAGTGGAGTCCTTCCTCTCAGATGACTCCAGGCTTTGTCAAGTTGACAACTAAAGTTATTTCAGACACTACTGAAGGAGTCAGATTTAAATGAAAACCACAGCCACCATTTTTTCTTCTTTCTATTGATGGTGTTGATAAATTGATTTGACAGAGGACTTTTGTTTCCCAAGGGCTTCAAAAAAGTGGAGTTGTCAATTCTGAGAGGTGCCTGGGGGCCATTGCAAGAGTTTCACCTACCTAATATTGTCTTCTCTGGCTCCTGTAACATGGAAGCATTCCTGGGTATTAGCAAGAAGACAGCAAGAAGGTTCCATAGAAATGCGGAGCCTGAGGAACACAATGTCTACAATCTAGCGACGCAATCTGTGTGTTCTTATTTTACTGTGTAGTATAATTCCCTAGGTGTTGGGAACCTTCCAAAGCCCTGATCTCAACTGTACTTTGAGGATCTAAGGGAGGTACCTGATGGGCTAAGTAGAGCCAGCAAAGCAGCAGCATGAAGGAGCTGTGACAAATGGGAGTGGGGAGATGATGTGGGATCCCCCTAAGTATGCCATGAATATCTTTCTGTTACCATTGATTAATAAAGAAACTGCTTTGGCCAATGGCACAGGGCTGGCTGGGTGGGACAGAAACTCTAGTAACAGTGATCTGTGACTAGATGAGTTACTTTTGTAAGGAGTGCTGAGGCAAAGAGCAAGACCAGTCACCAGACTATGTGAGCTGACCCATGACTGAACAGAGAACAATAGTGTGCATACTACACCTGTAGGAGATAATTCAACCAAAGTCTCTTGATAAAGAAAATCATTACCTCACACGGTTGGAAAGTCCGCCTAATGAGCAGGGCCAACAACATAACTGGGAAGACCCAGCCCATTAGAGAAATGAAAATTGGTTCCTGTTGTCTCTCATTGTCTTGCTGCCCATTCATGGTGAGAGGATTTGCATCCCCCATCCCAGACCTATCTTGATTCTACCGACTCGGTCACCTTCTGAACAATCTTGAGATTCACATCATGGGACAGACACAACTATCACTTGGCTTTGTTCTAAGTTTCTATGGGATACATATCAGACCTACCTTCATTTGAGATATCCATAACCCTTCTAGAGACTGCTGCTGATGGTGGATTATAGCCATTCCCTTACCAATCACAGAGGCTGCCCCGACTCAGGACTCGGCAGAGATAAGCAGCTGTTAATGGAAGCTACCTGATCAAGACAGCAGAAGGCTGAGTGCGGACTCAAGGCCCAGAAGGCATGAAGGAAGCTGTGAAGACCTTATCTCAGGAAAATAAGGAGGCAGAGAGAGTTTGAACTGAACAGTAGTCCCACCTAAAAGCCTATGGCGCTTGTTATCCTATCCCACTGAACTTTACCTACAAAGCCCAGTTTTGAAGATAAAATGGTTACTAACTTCAGAACAACGACTGTGGAAAATTACATTCCACGTGCAGAAGCAAGTATGATTGTAGTAATGACATGCGCATGAAGCCACCCCCAGTCTGTCACTCTTCCGTGCTCAGAGCTGCTGCTGTCCGTGTTTCTTAAATGAACATGTAGTACGTGCGTGAGAAAGGCTGGCTGCTGGCTCACAGAGGCACACATCTTTCAGGGCCCCACATCAAAAGGAAAGTGGACACAGACTCCACAGCTGTTTCGCCTGCAGAATTGTGACCAGAGGGCCTGGAATTGAATAAAATGGCATGCCCAGGTTGTAGGGGATTGACATATTTTTACATATTTATGAAGTACAAGGTGGTGTTTTGATTCGTGCATATATTTGGAGGTGATCAACACAGACTAATTAGCATACCTGTCACCATGGAGTTTTATCATCTTTTTAACGTAAGTACACGCAGATGTACCGGGGTTTGGATGCTGTTCGTCTATCAGGCTCTGTGGCCAGAGATCACGGGTCCTCCAGATCCATGGAAGTAAACTTGGCCCCTTAAGCCTGGAAATGCATTCTAGTTTGAAGTTGAAATAGTTGTGCTGCTAAACACACAGCATAAATTGCAGAAGTTTAGACACATTCTGGGAGGGGAACTGAATCAAGTATTCAAAAATTAAAAAAACAGTATAAAAATTCTAAACTAACTCAATGTCTGAGAATAATTGGGGCTGAGAAGAATCCAATGTTTCTCTGAGAGACAGAGAGAGTCTGCAGTACTTCAAGTGATGAATTTGGAGATTACAGAGAGAGGACACCCCGGATTGAAAAGGTTGTTGAGAGGTAACATGTTATCACCACTCCATATTCTGTTAAGTCCTGAGGGTAATTCCGCTATGGAAATCAGTCCATCAGTGGCACTGGCTCCGTCCACCAAGGTCAGCCGTATCTATGGGTCTATTCATGGATGCGCACTGCAAGTAACATTTTGCCTCTGGGACTATGAAGAGAAAAATAAGGCCCAGCTAAGCCAGCATGAATAATAGGCTGTGGAAATAAGACTGTTCTTCAGAGAATCAAGTTCTGAGGAACACGGAAACAAATTCTGTTCTCCGGGTGGGCAAATGCACTGCTTTTGCACAGAAGTTTAGCTTTTTCTGATTATTCTATTCAAGGTCTTAACATTCTAGGCCATTTTTAAGTGCCTATTAAGAGAGAAAGAATTTCTAAAGAAAAGTCAAGTTGATTTGTCTTTTGTATTTTTTTAGGAAGAG
>NC_022011.1:7297879-7299841 GCF_000317375.1 Microtus ochrogaster
AGTGCTGGGATTAAAGGCGTGCGCCACCATCGCCCGGCTTGTTTGTGTTTCTTAAAAAATATTTCTCTCTCTCCTCTCTATCATTTATCTTATCTCACTTTCTACATGTGTGTCTTATTATTATTATTTACTTTATAGTCCATGCACATTAATAGTGATTTTTTTTCCTACACAGAATGAGTTCAAGCCTGAGCATGAGGGCATTAGAAGCTCATGCGAGTTGCTTGGATTTATGGATTTGAATTTCACTCTGAATTTTGGCAGTGGTGTGACTCTGGGCAATTTTCTTAGTGGCCATTAGACTCTGTTTCCACATCTGTAAACTGCCCATCAAAGGGACCCTGGTCCCAGAGACTCTATAAACAATGTTTTAGTTATGGCACTCTTCACATATTGCTTTTCACAAAACAACTGACCCATAACTCTTCTGTGTATATGCGATTACGCCTACTCCATATTTTGAAACTTTCTTGACCATTTTCTTTTAGGATAAACAATCTTTTGTTGTGCCAAAATTTGACTTATTGAAGTATTTCACTTGTGGCTTAGGGAGGAATCTGTGTGAGACCAGAGTTAGGCCATCTCCTCCACTGTGATTCTACAGTGTTGACAAGGCCATCCCTGGTATTGATGGGGGAATTAGAGTTCAAATGAGTCCGAGGAAGATGTTATTCTAAGAGGGAGAAAGAATTTGGACATGCCTTCTGGATCTGGTTATAAGGGTATTTTCTGTCTTTCTTCGAACTCCAACTGCTTGTGAGTTATGAAAATGGATCATTAATAATTACGTTCTTATGTGTTAGAAAATATGTAATACATTTTTATTTTGACTTTCGCTTCATCGTACAGCCCTATGGATTGCAAATAATCTTATCAATAATGTATGTGCAGCTTCCCTTCGCAGAAAAGAAATTGCCATTTAGCAGGGATTATTGCCCAACTTTATGGGTCAGAAAAAGATCTCTTGAGCTTGAGTCTCAGGATGCGTTACTGTCGAATCTCCATCAGCTTTCCCTGCTTAAGTCATTACTCTAGGTGTTGTTGGTGTTATCATTATTACCCTGCTATGGTTGTTGGGAGTGATGATTCATGATGGAATACTGTACCAGGAATAATTCTTTATATTTTTACATGAATACTAATAAATATTTCTTCAAGAAGTTATATTTTACCACATGAAGTAGTCCAGCTGGCAAGGAACATAAGATGTCTTGTCCATGTGCGCAGTATAAAAATCCACAAAGGGACGTAAGGGTAACAGAAGTAGACTTTAGTTTATAAAGTTATTTTGAAAAAACTCATAATAATGCCTTCTTTGAGATCATATAAAAAGAGAAAAACATACTAACATAACATTTATTCTTCTCCAAAGCATAGAAATAATTCTAAGATCCATTCAATGTTCTTTCAGGACCTCAAACAATAATTTTTTGAGAATGACGAAGATGATATTTCTCTACTGGCTTCTATCCACAACACTCTGCACAAACCAACCTACCTTTATCCCATCTATTCAGCAGTCAATGCAATCAAGCTGTAGGTCTTCCAGGGCACTTCCAAGAGTATTTGGTTGTTTTATTTCATGCTTTGGCTCTTTGGGGGGCCTGCCACCCAGATCCCAAATAAATACATATGGAGACTTATTATTACTTATAAGTGTCCAGTCATAGCTTGGCTTATTTCTTACTTCTTAAATAATCTGGACTACCTTTTGTCTCTGGGCTTTTATCTTTCTCTATTTCTGTATATTTTTCTTTACTTCTTATTTTATGACTTGCTCTGTCGCTGGGTGGCTGGCCCCTGATGTCCTTCTTCTTCTCTTTCTTTTCTCACTCCTCGATCCCCTCTTCAGATTTTTCTTTTTTTTCTACACTACATTATTCTATTTTTTTAAATTTATTTATTTATTAAGGATTTCTGCCTCCTCCCCGCCACCGCCTCCCATTTCCCTCCCCCTCCCCC
>NC_022011.1:7300146-7301683 GCF_000317375.1 Microtus ochrogaster
GGTCCTGAGTTCCTTGCTCGTGCTCTCTCTCCTTCTGCTCCTGATTTGGACCTTGAGATTTCTGTCCGGTGCTCCAATGTGGGTCTCTGTCTTCTTTTTATTCTTTCTACCTACTAGCCCCATCTATTTTTTCTCCTGCCTTGCTATTGGCGATTAAGCTCTTTATTAGACCAATCAGGTGTTTTAGACAGGCAAAGTAACACAGCTTCACAGAGTTAAACAAATGCAATATAAAAGAATGCGACATGTCTTTGCATCATTAAACAAATGCAACACATCTTAAAATAATATTCTACATCATCCAAGTATATCTTTCTAAGGGGGAAATGCATTTTATTTACTTCTTTCTATAGCCTGGAGATGTTTTCTTCTTTGTGTTATATTTTTTCCTTATCATTTGCTGGCTCTTCCTTTGAGTACTCTTATGTTAGAGTCTGTGGTCTTATACTTGGTGTTCCTTTTGACAGGATAGCATATCAACTTTTAGGTATTTTGAGCATTCCTGTCTTACAAAATTAACCCTATTATTTGCCCTGGTCCACTTCCTTTATAATACTGTATTATGCTTCCAGGTCAAATTTATACTTGAAACCCACTCACTTTTACCAACACCAGATTCCTAAATAGGAACTAACCATTACATCAGTTGAGGAAATACTCACAAATGGTTCAATGATCAGAAGAAATATTTCTAATAGTATTTTGCATTTGTATTAGTTTAATAAATTCAGAGTTGATATCTTGATTTTGACAAATCAATCTAAAAATTGTAGGTGCATATGCATATTTGTGAATGACAGAGAAAAAGTATGTGTGGGGGGGTGCATGTTTGCATGACAGCATACATGTATGTGCTTTGCCAAGACATTTTTTTTTCAGTTAACAAAATATTTACCAATTGTTCCACTTCATCTATTAGTATCATGTTTTCTGGTTACTGGGAATTATGTTTACTCTTCCAGAACCTCTCTAATTTTCTTCCTACCCAAGTCAGTCTCTAGCATCTTTAAAGATCTCTTTTCCAAGTTTATTTATTTTGTTTTGTGTTCCACAAAATTTAACTCAGACCATCTGTGTGACCATGGTTTGGGAACTATTCATTACACCCTAATAGGTTCACCAATGGGTACACACTGGACACTGGCCCTCCTCTTTTCCAAGTAATCTTCTAGCAGCTAACTGTTCACCACTGGGTGTGAGTAAACCCTGTTAGTCCCTTCCGCATTCGTAGCTAACCTTCATGTAGGCTGACTTGTTTATGCCCAGTGCTAGTAGATACAACTCCTCTGAGTTCGTAATTGCCATGGCCATGTCATACTCCAAAAAGGGAATTTTGAGCTCTTATTCTTATCTTCCAGCCCTTACATTCTTTTAACTCTTTCTCCAATGCTCCTTGACTCTAAAAGGAGTTGCATACATGTCTTATTGGGGCTAAGCATTAAACCGTACTTCATTCCCAGCATGCTGTTCAATTATGGGACCCTGACTGTAGACGTAAGTCACAAACGATGCCACAGCAGTTTGGAATTATAATTAA
>NC_022011.1:7310531-7346124 GCF_000317375.1 Microtus ochrogaster
TTTTTTAAAGGGAGAGAGACCACGCCCCAATGGGCGGGTATCTCAGCGGCTATAGGCTGGAGGAGCGGAAGGACCTCCCGCAACACCTGACTCACCTCTGTTCTCTGCAAATAGAGATTTCTGTTTAAGGTTAAGAGAAGTCTTTGTGGCTATAAACAGTGTTATTTAGAAATTTGTTGGATTTGTCAATTCAGCTAAACAGCAGTAATAGTTTCTTCACTTGGGCCTAAGAACTTCCCCATCATGCGCTTTTGACTGAGTTTACAGTACTAGGTAGGCATGGATACCCTCTGATGGAGTGGTCCTTAAATCTAATCAGGGCACAGTGGTTTACTCTGTAACAGTCATGCCATTATTGCACCAATGGGCAAATCTTAAGTGGCTGGTGAATATTGTAGTTCATAAACTTTTTGCTGTATAAGATTGTTTATGCTTGTCATAGTCTAAATGAGAAATGTCCCCAGTAGGCTCAGACATTTGGATACTTGGTTTCCAGCTGGTGGTACCATGGAGAGAGCTTGATTCAAAGCTATGTTGCTTGGGTTAGGTGTTAGGAATTTAAAGCCTCAAGCTTCTACCAGTTCTCTCTCTCTCTCTCTCTCTCTCTCTCTCTCTCTCTCTCTCTCTTTCTCCTTTGTACTTGAGTATGTAAGCTCTTCATTTTCTACTTAGGCTGACATGTCTGCTGCTCACCAAAATCGTGATGGACTACTATGCCTCTGAAACCTTATGTTAATTCAACTCTTCTTTTATAAGTTGATTTTGGTCATGGTGTTTTATCACAGCAAGAGGAAAGTAAGTAAAACAAGGGCCTTATTTCCACCAGCCTGCATAGCAGTCCATCAGCCTACAAATGCAGCACTGTGAATGCTAACCCACAGGGAAGAAGCTTCAGCTAATTCTGGTGGGATTCTTCTATACTTTGCAGCTAAGGTTAGTGGTTTCTTCAACAATAGAGTCTTAATAACTAGTTCTGAAAGTCAACCAAGAGGAATAACAAGAATTAGAAAATTTGGAGGGGGGCCTCTGGGCTGTCTCTGACCAGTTACTATGGAGGTATCCCACACCTGACACTGGTAAGTCTGCTAGTGCCCCATTGCTTCTATCTCTGTCGCTACCTAGCTAAGTTGACTGTCTGCCTTCAATCTCTTTCATGTTTCTAACTGGGTTAAGAGATAGTTGGCTTGCACGTGACCTTTTCATGTTGCCTGCGTTTTGATTAAACTTCCCTATCCTAGTTCTCTCATCTCTCCCATACTGCACCCCTCTTCCTTTAAGAGTCTTTCAGCAGAAAATTTGTCTTCCTGAAAAAATTGACAGGTATGTAGTTCTAACAGGTCATTTTAGTTTATGACTCTCTTGTACTATTTTGAGGGGGGGGGGAGAGATGTTTTGTTATGGACGTCCTTTTATAATCAGAGCAAAATTGGCCTGACTTAGAAAATAGTAGCTTTTGCTAAGTTAAGGGAGCTCACATTTTCTATCCATTTCTCACTTACCGTCTGTCATATTTCTCAGTTTCCAACACTGGTGCATGTTGAAATATAGTTTGCCATGCTCAAAAAGTGGAAGCCAGATAAATCCCAGGTACAAGACAAAAGTCTGATGATTCGAACTGAAGTTGTGCATCCACTTTGAGAAACCGAGTTTCTGTTTCTTTGCTACGCAGAACTATTTCAAAATGAGCTTTGGACACTAGCTCTGCAGCTGATGATCTTAAAATAGGGATTCTCAAATGCATGATCAAAATCTGTAGGAGAATGGCAAAAATTGTTGTTTTCTCATTAGAATGCCAGCATAGGCTTGGCACAGTTTTCAGTTGGGATATCAATAGTAAAGTTCATCTTCAAGGTCACAGAATGCAGTGATCTCTGTAAGATGCAGAGTAAATGGTAAATACATCGCACAGTTAAGAAGTTTCCAGGATCTGAAGGCATGGCATCTCAGGCAACACAGAGCTCTGCTGGAGAGAGTGCCGATGACTGAGTGATAGCAAACGCTTCAACGAGTCCCAGAGGAAATGAAGGCTGAGAAGAGGACATTAGTTTTCACCAGCAAAGGGTCATTTGTAATCTTTGAAACATGGATTTCAAGGTTGTGGTAGGAACCAATAAACAATTGCAAGTGATTGCAGAACCGTTTTACATACCATCTGCACTCACAGCTTTGCTGAACTCTGGGTAAGATATTTAGCACAGGAAATAATGGCCTCACTAGGGCTACTTTGCATGCCAGAACCAGGGTGTGAATTGATCTGTCCATAAGCCTGAATAGAAAGCATCCAAAGTGATGAAAAAAGACATCATGTCTAACCATACCATCATGGCTCTGCAATTCAGAATATTATTTTGAACCTAAAAGCTTTACATATAATTAATAAAATTCATATTGTAACACACATATTTTCCCCTTAAAGAATTCAACTTTTTCCTCATAGATTCAAGCAGTTCCAAGACACCCTTGATGGGAATTACTGAAAGCAATGGTCTTTAGAGAAAAGCAGGCAGGGTAGCCTGACCATCTATGTGGTTGAGAAATCATTGTGTTGCTTACCCTGTCTCTGACTTTTCCTCCATATTTGTTGCTGTATCACTCTGTCTTTGGCAGAGCATGTGCCAAAGTATGGGAGAAAGTCTGGTGAAAAACTACCATACCTCAGTAGCAAACCCATTGTCATGTAGCCAGGTGACTTTGAACAAGACTCTTCCTTCTCTTAGCCGGTGTGTTTCTACATGTATGAAATGAAATAGAAACTATTGCTGTCCCCATCTAATAATATATGTGTGTCACTATAATATATATAACATATATATATATATGTAGATAGATAGATAGATAGATAGATAGATAGATAGATAGATAGATAGATAGAGCATTAGCTATATATATGTATATAGATGTAGATTTATGGGCATAGATATAGGCTGCCCAGCAATAGTATATCCATCGAAAATCAATAATGATTTGTCTGAATGATAAATGCTGCTGACCAATCAGGAAACATATTAACATTGTGCTGATTTGGGGGTTTTCAAAATTGAGTGTAGTCCCTTGGGAAGGTGAGAAAAAAACACATTTTTTTTGATGTGGCTTTATTCTAGTATTCTCATGAAGCCCTGAGGCCTAGCATAGTATCTAAAATACATATATTTTTAGGGATGGAGAGGAATGCGACTGAATGGGTAGATAGGGGGAGAGCTGTGAGGAAGGTAAAGATTATAAATGGGTTGTACTGTAGTTCAAGTTTCCTTTTGTGGTAGTCAAATGGGGCCAAGTTGAAGATGACTGTGTGTACCTTATACTGGGTTCAACATCCCACCCTAAGGCTTCCCACACTCTGCCCAGTAGAGCTAAATCTAATCAATGAGCAAACTTGATCCTCTAACCTTTAAAAGCCTGCAGTGTGAAGAGCACCTTTGAATTTGTGGTAACATTCCAGACCTCAAGATCCATGTAATGAATCTGGCTGTCAAAGTTTAGAGTTTGCCAGAACTAATAGCACACGGGGAAGTTGTATTTGAAGACAGTCTCACCTAACTGTCTTTTCTACTTTCAGCATGTCAGTCAAGACCTGGCCTGTGATATAAAACAATAATCTAACATCCCTGCCTTTTGGTGTTGCTTGCAGCCTGAAGCTGCCACCACCATTTAAGTGAACCATCAGGGAAAGAGCCACTGACTGAGACATTTTGAAGCTCAAACCCTTAGAAATGCCTTTTCTGGTGGACAGTGTTCAATGCTAGAGTTGGGTACATATTTTCTCCTCTTCTTGATTCTCTCCCCGCTTTTGATGTTTTAAACAGCATTTTGGATGTTTAGTGCCAAGTTGTTTTCTTTTTAATCAATAAGCCCAAACATTACACCAGCAAGTTTAATATAGCTCACCTTCCTGGAAGAAACCTCAGGGAAAGCAAGAAGTATCACGTTGAGATGGTGCTTAGCTCAGATCTCCAAAGACGCTTGGAGTGGGAAGTACTTGTTCAGCAAGACCTTCATAGTGTTAGATGCAGGTCAGGTGGCCTTGCAGTCCTAGGCTTGGCTTGCGAGAGCATTGAAGAATTTGTGAGAAAGTGTTACCTCAGTGAGCTCCGATGTCCATGTAGTGAACACTAAGGCTGCCCAGAATCCTGGGAGCTGCTCAGTGCAGTTAGTGGAGTTCTGATGAAGGTGGAGGGAGACCATGGCAGGCTTGCGTGCAGAAGACACAGAGAACGAATGACTATATTTTCTCCACAAGCCATGATGTGAGTTGGAGGGTTTTTCTTTTCTCTTCTTTTTAGTGGAAGTTTGGTAGGAGTTGAATGCATGCTGAGTACCCAGCCTAACATTTCTTATTTTTAAGAATATAAATTTGTGAAGCCATATGCTGTGTCTTTGAATAAATAACAGCAATAAATGACTTCCACCCATCCATTTACTAGCTAAGGAAACACTCACTGAAGATCCACATTGTGTTCAACTTTCTACAATATGCCAGAGATGCAGTGATGAGCAAAAAGAGATTCCCCTCTTGCCTTCTGATCTGAACAGGGAGACAGGCAACAAATCAATGGGAAATCCCAACTGTGCTAATGCAAACAAGGACAGAGTATGGTAGCATTTATCCAGGAGCTGCTCCCTGTTTTACCCCATAGAATACCTTTTAAAAATTGAATCCCAACTTTCCAACAATTAGATTGTCTTAACCATTGTAGACATTTCAGAAGAAGGGATTTTTGAATACAAAATGATGTGGTTTCTATGCTCAAGATGCCATAGACCCTGTGGCCTATATCTGGGCTGATAGCTGTGGCAGCCAATCATCTCCTAGATGCTGGTGGTGCACAAAGACCTTGGAAATCAACAAACCAGAGATGGGCATGGTCCTTACCCACTTCCTCTTACCCCCTCGTGGAGGTAGCATCTGGAATTCAGGAAAGGAAGTGAACACAGACTCCAACACAAACAGCCAACTCTTCCTTGCTTGACTAAGTCTCTACTGAATGAAAACAAAAAGAAATGTGATATAATACTATAATGAAAATGTTAAAAAAAATTCCAGTCGCCGGGCCCATAACTGATCATTAGTTTCTGATGGAAGCATAGATGTATATCTTATTTACTCTGCAACAAGATGTTTACTCAGCTTGAAAGAGGAGACTCTCTGTAAATAGGAGGCTCCATCACGAGCCTCATTAGCTGTCCCAGCTCTCTGTGCAATAGGCATTTAATAAATCATATTATAAATCATCTTCTGAGATGTTAATTAAGGGGTAAAACATTTGCTGAAAGTTAAAAGTTACCAAGGATTTAATTATAACCTTGTGGCCACCATTTCTAGTTAATTATACACCCTTCTTATATACTTGATAAACCACAAAGTGCACCCCGTTAATGATCAATTGGTATTAAATTAGCTGGAATTAGTTTTTATTAAAACCAAATTAGATTTTTTTATTTGCGATACAATAAAATAGTGAGCCCAGCCCTTGCCACTATGATTGGGGGGGGGTATTTCTGTAGAGAGTGATTACCAGATGTCTAATTGGGCAATTAATAGATACAGTTTCCAAATTAACATAATTGGGGGACCTAAAAAGAAAACAAAATGAGTATTCAGCCAGCAGGCCATCTTTTTTGAATCCTGCCATTTCATTCGGGGATGTCAACCAACACTTCATTCTTTCAGGACTCTCTGCTTTTCTGGCTGAAGTGTTATCAAAAGGGTTACCGGGACCATGAAGTAAACCCCTCTGATGTAGTGCTCCAACGTGTAGGTATCAAAGCGGAAGGCCACCCAGAAGGGCGTCACTTTCCAGGCTGTGCTGGGTCTGTGGGTAGGTATGGTGAGCCTGCATAGGGTTTATAGAACCTTGGAGGTAACTAGCTAGATAATGGGATGTTTACACAGCTGACAAGAGTCCAAATGCACAAGCCCGTCTCTTTCCAAAAACAATTTGCCAGATGAGTTTAGTTTGCTGTTCCAAAGCTTTTTCATTTTACCACTTAATACGCCACAGAAGGGACTGAGACTTAACCTCTCCATTTCTGCATCGACTTAAATCCCTTCATAATTGCTTTCCCCACATGTTCAGCACACAGTCCTGGAGCGTGTCCTCTGCCATCTGTGTTCGCTGAATGGATGGTCCTATCCTACATGTAGATGGGTTCTGTTCAGACCCCATAGGAAAGAAGTGTCAGCTGCTCTTCTCACTGGGTACCGAAGCATCTCCATCTCATCATCCATATCCCAGTAGTCTCTTAAAGCTCAGGACTCTCTTGGGAACTACCAAAAATGAAGTGACGTTTCCACATGTGCATGCATTCTGAGTGGACCCTGTCCATCTGCCCTCTGTTCTTTATATTATATTTACAAAGGCTTCAAAATAAAAGATTGTATAAAGTATATGAAAATTCTGTGTACACTTGTTTCTATAAGTGCCCAAAGTCCTCATAATGTCCCCTCTGCCTGATCCTTCACTAAGGTTATCCGAGTCTCTTGTCAGGATGGGCTAGTGTCACTGGATATTATTATTATAAGTATTTTCTCTTATCATTGTCTTCTAACTTTATGCTGGGCCACTCTATCCTTTACTTATTCTACCAACCAATGGATTCAGTTACTTCCCCTGTTAGAAGCCCATTATTTTTTTTCACTTAGAAAATAGATGTGAGCTGCCTTCTCCTCTTAGACATTAGGACACAATCCTAGAATACGCTGACCATGGCCCCAGTTCTTAAGTATTGTCATTTACGTGGAATTAGCATGCTGAAAAGATATGCGCAAGGCCAGAAAGATGGCTCAGGTGGTAAAAGCACTTACTTCCTGCCAAGGCTGAAGACCTAGTTTGATCCCCTTGGACCTATACAGTGTAAGGAAGGAAGCTGTTTTGGCAAGTGTTGCGCTGACTTTCGCACGTGTGCCGTGGCACACAATTCTCCCATCCACAAACACATGAATAAATGTAATAAATATTTGAAGAGGTGCATATATCTAGCTCAAAATTATTGGAAGTCCTATACAAGGCAAAGGAAACTGAACCATCTTAACAAAAGCAAGTAGATCTTCCATTAGCTTAGCAGGACTTGTCATTGAAGACTGTCTGCTTAAGCTGAAACCTGAGGAAAAGAAAGCAACCGAATTTTGTGCTGGCAGAGCAGCATTGAAATTGTCCCAGAGAAAGAGCTTGAATATTGAAGAAACTGGGCCACCAGGAAGCAGAAAAATGTGATCGCTTCATGACAAATGGGAGGAAGGGTGGTGGCGTGAGTGAGAGTTGGGAGGAAATAGAAAGTGACAGTTCAAGTGGGTGATGGAGGACCACAATAAGGAGTTGAAACAGTTGGAAAACTTTGAAGTTAAGCACCAGAATGAAGTGGTCTGATTGGGCTCTAAGATCATCAATCTTGCTGATTGGGAGAGAATGCATTCAAATGGGATGAGACATGGTGGGGGGAGGCTGGCAGGAGACTGTTGAATTTCTCCAGAGAAAAGAGATGGAGAATGGGTGAGATGGGGAGTAAAGGGGGCTAGAAGAGGAGAATTGTAGATGTGCCTTCAAAAAGAAACAATGGGTTGACTATTGGACTGGGGCTAGAGAAACCTCAGGGCCTTCTTTAGTTTCTAGCTTCAGCCTTTGAATTTCTTTGTTGATTCAACACCTACTTTTTGACCATTCACTATATGCCGGAAGCCGAATACTACTAAGGTGAAGCAGGTAGCAAAGGCTCCTGGTCTCAGAGGTCACAGATCTTGAGAAGAGTTGGTAGATTAAATGCAGAGAATTCCTTCTCTTTAAATTTGACTTTGGAGAATATACAACTTCCACCCTCTATAATTTATTATGCATCTGCTTTGGCCATGACTTGTTTTCATCTGATAAGACTGTAGACTCCTCCAATCTAATCTTGTTTCTCTGCTTCTGACCCAGAAGGGACTTCAAGGATGACCTTGGTGCTCATATCAGAAAGGATCATCAGGCCTAGAGTCACTTGTGATGGGACAAATAGATACTCTCAACACTCAGGCCAAACTGTAGAAGCCTTAATCTTTTGGGCTTTTAAGTGATTTGTCATGTAGCCACATTTTGCCTTAAATAAAGTTTCCCTTTTGTTGTTATACCATTGGAGACTGCCTATATAAAACCTGGAAAATAAAGCAGAACTCAAAAGCATAGACAATCGTTCATGACTCGGCATTCATCAGGTAGTTTCAAAATGAACTCTACAGAGACTCATGGATAGTTACAGGGAAGGAGGAGATCCAGAGGAGCCTGGAGATGTGCCATATTTTACCTGTTGGCTGGTTCCAAAATGGTAAAGGAAAAGAACTTAGGTGAGGGCTAGTGAACTTTTAGGAGTTATTAAAAGTATCAAACACTCTTAGGTCGTTGCAAGGTAGGGGATTCTGAGCATCCCCTAAGCCCAAGGAAGCTCAGGTAGACCAAGGGCTTCAGGCTTTCTGTATTGCTGTCTTTCTCCTCTGGTAAATGTGGTGAACCGCTTCCTCCACTGCTTCCCATTTTATTGTCTCAATAATTCTGATCCTTTCTAAATTATATGCATTTCTCCATGAAATTCTTGTTGTGAATTATTTATTTTGAATTCAAAACCAACAAAAATACAACGTTTTAAAACACTCTCCATATATGTCTTAAATCCTTTGTACATTAATATCTCAAGTTTACGGATATCATAATATGATTTCAAAGACATGTGGGTGTTTTGGCATGGATTTCTTTATGTTACCCAGGGCTTCTTTTTTTATTTGTATCTTAAAGAAGTGTTAATGGGTCAAATTGGAGCTGCTAAAAGACTCCTCATACATACCGCCTAACTGTTGGACTAATTGATACTCCCTAGAGAAATGCAGGGGAAAATAGTCAAGCCAAACTTCTTCAAATGCTATTTCTTTTTCTTTTCCTTTCCTTTAGCATTTAATGTGTTTTTATTGGGTAGGTGAAAAATTGTCTTTTTTTTTTTTTTTTTTTTTTTTTTTTTTTTTTTTTTTTTTGTGTCCTTTTCCATTTTTGTTTCAGAGACTGAAAGTCAGGTTGTTACAGAGACTGAAAGTCAGGCCCCTTTAAAACTATATGTTAGTCCTTTTAATTCCTCATTTGTGAATTGCTTCTTCTGTCTTTTACTTAGCAAGTGAGGTCCTATCCCCCTATACTATGTGTGTTTATTTATTTATTTTTTTTTTTTGGTGAACTCTTTGTATATTTAGAAGCATAGAGATGAAAATTCCTTTGCGGATTTTGTCCCTTTACAATTTTACCCATGGTGAAGAGAAAGGTTTTAAATCTGATACAGAGTTCTTTAAGAAGGGACCAACATAATCAAAAGGTGGTATTCTCAACTCTTCTGGCTCCTTCAATGTTTCTACAAGCTTGGCCTAATGTTTGGCTGTAGTTCTCTGCATGAGCTTCTATGAGTAGCTGGATGAATCCCCTTTGATGACAATAGAATATTCCACTCTAAACAAAACAGTCCCAAGACCACACTATGGTGGACTGCAGAGAAATGCATACAGTAAGGTTTGTCTTCACCATGGACTCAGTCTGCATTTTTTGAATAGGTTCTGGTAGAATACTGTAGATTATAAGGAGGTCTATAATTAGATAAACAAAGGTAGAAAAGTGGGGCAAGAGAGTGGTTTCCAAAGGCTTGAAACTGGTAGACATCAATGAAGAGGCAAATGCAATGAGCATCATTGAAATGCATGCACACAGGGGTTAACACCAGGTTAACCACTGTTAACTGACCCCAAGTTTTTTCCAAATGTTTCCTTAGAAGTACATAAAGTCAGGAACGCCTCCCAAGCAAATGCTCATAACAGTTCCTTTTTGCCAAGGATTAAGTAAAGAGCAGCAAGTCTCGATTACCATTTTCATTATTTATATAAAATTGTTATTGAGTGTTAATCCTCGATCGCTGTCCACTGTAATTGTTGAGGCAGGGTATCTTGCTGTATCTGAAGTTTCTCACTTACAGTTCATCTAGTTCGCCGGCTTGCCCCAGGAATCCCCAGTTTCTGTCTTCTAAATGAATAAGATCACAAGCTGCCACTATCATGCCAGAATTTTATGAGGACCCAGACTCTAGTTCTCACACTTGTGAGGCAAACATTTTATTCACTGATCCATCTTCCCAACCCACACATATTCACTTGATACTGAAGATCTCACAAAACCACTTAAGTGCAGACTGATTTTGTTACTCTTGTTGCAAGTTAGTATTTTTTTTTAAAACCCTATCTTCTTTCATTTCATATACCAATCCCAGCTTCCTTCTCTTCCGCTTTTCCCACTTTCTCCACCTCCCTCCCCACCCCAGTCCCCATCTACTCCCCAGAGAGGAGAAGGTGCATTGCTTTGAAGAAGGACCAAGGTCCTCCTTACTATATTTTGGTTAGGCAAGATATGCCTCCAAAGAGGATGAGCTCCAAAGAGTCAGTACAAGCAGTAGGGATAAATTTCATGGCCCAGCAATCTGCCCGAGCTATACAACTGTCAGAGGACACATTCAGAGGGCATAGTTTGGTCCTCAGCTGGTTCACTCTCTGTCCAGCTGGAGTTGGTGAGCTTCCATTAGCTTAGGTAAGCTGTTTCAGTGATATTCCCACCACAGTCTTGACCTCTGTGCTCATATTCTCACTCCTCCCACTCTTAGACTGGACTTTGGGAGCTCAGTACAGTGTTCCATTGTGGATTTCTGTCTCTGCTTCCATCAGTTGCTGGATGGAGGTTCTTGCGACATTTAAGATAGTCATTAATCTGACGACAGGGCAAGGCCAGTTCAGGTACCCTCTCCACTATTGCTTAGGGTCTTAGTTGGGGTCATCCTTGTGGATTACTAAAAATTTCTCTAGTGCTAGGTCTTTTGCTAGCCCCATAATGGCTCCTCCAATCAAGATATTGCTTTTCTTCCTCTCTGTCTCTGTCCTTCCCACATCTCGACCATCCTTCAAGTTCTTTTCTCCTCCTCTTCCCCTCCCACTCTCCCTTCTTCCACCACCCCCATGCTCCCAATTTCTCTGGAGATCTTGCCTATTTCCTCTTCGTAGGGGGATCTATGTTTCTGTGAGAGTTCTCCTTGTTACTTAGATTGTCTGGGGTCATGGACTATAGGCTCGTTATCCTTTCTTTACAACTAGTATCCACTTATGAGTGAGTACATACCATGTTCATATTTCTGGGTCTGAATTACCTCATTCAGGATGTGCCTTTCTAGTTCCATTTATTTACATGCAAATTTCAAGATGTCATTGCTTTTTTTTGGCCGCTGAGTAGCACTCCATTGTGTAAATGTACCATGTTTTCTTTATCCATTCCTCAGTTGAGGGGCATCTAGGTTGTTTTCAGGTTCTGACTATTACAAATAATGCTGCTATGAATACAGTTCAACAAATGTCCTTGTAGCATGCTTGAGCATTCTTTGGGTATTTGCCCAAGAGTGTTATTGCTGGGTCCTTAGGTAGGTTGATTCCCAATTTTCTGAGAAACCTCCATACTGATTTTCAGAGTGGTTGTACAAGTTTGCATTTCCACCAGCAATGGAGGCATGTTCCTCTTACTCTGCATTCTCTCAGCATAAACTATCATTGGTGTTTTTGATCTTAGCCATTCTTACAGGTAGAAGATGGTATCTCAGAGTTGTTTTGATTTGCATTTCCCTAAAAACCAAGGATGTTGAACATTTCCTTAAGTGTCTTTCAGCCATTTGAGATTTTTCTGTTGATAATTCTCTGTTTATTTCTGTACCCCATTTTTAATTGGATTATTTGGAATTTTGATGTCTAATTTCTCGAGTTCTTTATATATTTGAGAGATCAGTCCTCTGATTTGGGGTTGGTGAAAATATTTTGCCATTCAGTAGGCTCCTTTTTTGTCTTATTGACTGTGTCCTTTGCTTTATAGAAGCTTCTCAGATTCAGGAGGTCCCATTTACTTATTGCTGCTCTCAGTGTCTGTGCTACTGGTAATATATTTAGAAAGTGGTTATCTGTGCCCATTCATTAAAGGTTGCTTCCTACTTTCTCTTCTATCAGGTTCAGTGTGGTCAGATTTATATTGAAGTCTTCAATCCATTTAAACTTGAGTTTTGTGCATGGGGATATATATATATATATATATCTTTTTGCATTCTTCTACAAGTTGATATCCAGTTATGCCAGTACCATTTGTTAAAGAAGTTTTCTTTTTCCATAATTGTATAATTTTATCTTCTTTGTAAAAAAATCAGGTGTTCATATTTGTGTGGATTAATATCTGGTCTTCAGTTCAACCCCATTGGTCAACCTCTCTGTCTTTATGCCATTACCAAGCAGTTTTCATTAGTGTAGCTCTATAATAGATGTCAGGGATGATGATGCCTCTGGAGGTTCCTTTATTGTATAGGATTGTTTTTGTTATCCTGGGCTTTTTGCTTTGCCATATGAAGTTGAGTATTGTTCTGTCCAAGTCTGTGAAGAATTGTTTTAGAATTTTGATGGGGATTGCATTGAATCTCTAGATTGCTTTGGTGTGACTGTCATTTTTATTATGTTGATCCTACCTATCCAAGAGCAAAGGAGATCTTTCTATTCTCTGATTATCTTCTTCAGTTTCTTTCTTCAGAGAGTTAAAGTTCTTGTCAAACTGTTCTTTTACTTCTTTGGTTAGAAGGGAATATTTTTCTAGATATTTTAGATTACTTGTGGCTATTGTGAAGATTGTTGCTTCTCTGATCGTTTTCTCAGCTTCTTTATCATTTGTATGCAGGAGGGCTACTGATTTGTATTGCGTTTTTAGGTAAGTCGGCAGTCTGTCTGTATGCATAGCACCGATATTCAGTACATGGCCTAGGAGTAGCCATGCAGCAGCTTCACGACTGCTCTCTCTTTTTCTCTCTAGGTTAACCTTTCTCTCTCTCATTCATATTTCCCCTGAAGTGTGCTCTAAAATGCACAAAGGCAACAACAATCCCCTCCTATTTAGTATTTCTAATGGCAAATATTCCTTTTACTTTCATAATAAGAGTATTCAACATTTTTCACCTTTTCTCCAGTCTTTGAGAACTTGAGCTCAAGACTGTGTCGTTCTTCTTTGTCTGCCACACTCCTAACTTTATATTATACTCAGATGTGGTCTCAGTTGCCAGAATTTGTAGCTATAATTTCAACCTTTCCCTTCCCTCTGCTTCCTCAATTACCCTTTCCCTTATCTTTGCATGTTAACTGCTTATCCATAGTGCAAACCCATGAGGTAGCTGTTCTACTTTCATTTTCATCTTTCTCATTTAAATGTTGTCTCTTTATTCCCCAGTGCTCTTAAATATTTCAGTCACTGTCACAGGAGAAAAGGCTAGAGCCCCCACACATGACATTTATTCGTATCTCCTTTCAGATGCCCAATAAATATCCTTAGTCTTCTAGAACAACGTCTGCCTTCAAGTAGATTACCATCAAGAGAGCACACATACAGTTCTTGAAAAGATGTAGCCAAAGTGAAGTTTTCTAGGAGTTGGGATTCCCACTTAAAACCCTAGAAACTCCTGAAGGAAAGCATGATACCCCAGACTTCACTGCACTTATATGAGTTTCCATGAGGAAATCTTAGACAAATGATAAACCCTTAGAGGTCACAGTAAGGCAAGTGACTCTTGGTATCTAAATACAAAAAGATAGAACAAAGATCAAGGAATTTTTTGAGTTCATATATATTAAAAGTATCTCTGCTCCAGGAATGAAGCCTTATCTGATCTCTTCTCAGTTACTATTCCTCTTAACTCAGGAAAAGAGTGGCGATGCTGATTATCACTATACCGTATGACAGTTAAAGCTATCTCAAAGGCATTTGAGAACACAGCTGTAGTGCTGTGTTGTCTTAATCAAATCGTTCTCTATTGATTGCTTACAGTTAAAATTTTCTGATGCGCTTGCACAACTGTCCCCGAGAAGTGGGGCTAGCTGCTGCAGCTTTATTATGCCACTGTCAAGTCAATCATGTGATATGTATCCTGATGGGAATCATTTTCAAAGAAATAGTGATCCAAAATTCTGATCAGCAAATGTGTTATATTGACGACTTATTATTGAGAAATTACTAGATAATTTTTGAAAGTAAAAAAAAAAGATGAAGAATACTATTTGTGGCAAATATAAGCAAGAACACTGTTTCTTGTACATTCTAAATACAAGTCTCTCTGATTTTGAGTCTTCTGTTCTTCACCCTGAGTATCCTCTCCTTGCTGCTACCAGAGACAGTATCCTTAGGTTGCTAGAACCATTTCTTTTGAATTTGGTATAACTCATACCCAGGAACTTGAGAGAAATTAAAAGTCAGATAACACTTTCCACTGTAGTCCTGAGTTCACCACACTTTTTGTGTCTGTAATAAATACTCAAGATGAACACCTTAACCAGTCATTCAGATTGAAGGTTTCAGCCTAGGATTGTCTGGCTCTATTGTTGTGGGGCTGTGGTGATGCTGAAGATCGTGGTATGGAGCATGTGGTAGAATGAAAAATCAGCTTTCATCATGGTAGCTGAAAGACAGAGAGAGAGGAAGGGGCTATTATGAGATTTATCTTTCCAATCTCTGCTTTTCGTGTTCTTTCCCCACCAGACTCCAGCTCCTACCTCTCGTCAGTGTTCTCAAATGCCGTCATATTATAATCCACCAAAAAAAAAAAAAAACTCATCGAATAGGCCAAAGACCCTAGGATCTGTCTTAATTATTGTTCTATTTCTCTGCTAAGGTACCATGACTAAGGAAACAGAAAAAAACAAGTTCAGAGGATGAACTGTGAACATCATGGTGGGGAGCTTGACAGGAGGCAGGCAAACAGGGCACTGGAACAGTAGTTGGGAACTCACATCAACAAGCAAGAGACAGAGGGCTGGTTAGACTAATATGGACTTTTGAAACATTGAAGCCCACACCTCGGTGACCCAAGCCTTTCAGCAAGGTTCCACCTTCCCAAACAGTTCTGCTGTTCCACCAACTGGGGACCAAACAATCAATATATGAGCCTATGGAAGGAATTTCACACAAGATACCACAGGATATAGCCTCTTTCCATAGTTTATCAGTTCTGAAACAATTGTCCAATTCAGGAGCTTTCCAAGAACATCCTGTAACCAAAACATAAGATTTTCAGAGATGCTCTTGGTCTCTTTCTAAGGAACAATATAAACACACCCATAAATAGATAGCATGGTTTTAAAATGAGCATTGGAACCAAAATATTTTTAAATCACTAATAAAAAATAAGCAAAACAAATGCTACTAAATAATCATGGCCTTCAAAGGATGAGTTCAAATGCTGCAGAGCTTGCAGCATAACTTGGGTAGATTCTTTGGTGCATTGAAATGGCTTGGGTGGACCTTATTCATTTTAGAGAAACACTCTGAGAATGAGCCAGTAAATCACGGTGTGTCTGTCCAATAGAGTATCCCACCACAACCACAAAGAAAAGTTATGAAAACCAGTCCGACATCGTATTTTATGATATTGTTTGATTCATAATACAAAGTAAACAGATACAGGTTGACTTTAGATAGTACATTATGGGAGACTCTTTAATATGCTTTATTTTTATTATGGTGCTCTACTGGTTCAAGACCAGGGACATCTATAAGCATTAAGGGCTATTCTACAGCTCCATATTAAAATACTATATGATTCTTAGACATTTCATATTTGTGCCCCACCAATGAGCCAACATATTTTATTTTTGAAAGTGTTCCATTGCCTTCTTCAAACAAGTATGAATGTACATATTTGTGGATTTCTGTGAGCATGTTTCAATGAATTGATATTATAAAACTAAAGATGGATTTCAGGTAAAGATTACAGATTAAAGATAAATATATTTTTGGTTATTTTATACCCTATTAAAATGACTACATAGAGTCTGTTTAAGAGGTATAGGCAAAGAGAACAGAATGGAAAAGGAGATATCAGTAACAAAATTTTGGAAATAAGTATGTGATGTCTATGATTCTATAGAAAAACAGAAGAGAACACTAAGCTGATAGCACACAAAAGTGATGGGAAACTCAGTTTAAACCCTAGTACTGACTCAAAATTAGACAACGCCAGGTACCTCTAAAATGGAAGGTAAACATGGTGCTTTTCAGCATCTGGACCACTGTGGAGTGTGTACCTGAGAAGCAAATTGATTTTCAGATTGCTTCCTTATTCTGCTGAGCAACATTTCTCTCTCATCCCAGCATGAGGCTGGAGTTGCTCTTCCTAGAAGATAGAGCTGAGGTTCTTCTTAGTAAAATAAGGAACACCATGAAAGAATTATGCCCATTTCTAGTTTAAACCCTTCATCTGGATGTCTGGAGGGAAGCGTAATCAAGGTTAGAAGTCTGGTAAAAGCAGCAAAACCAGCTTTCAGGTTTTCAGCGTATTTGTATAAGCTAGATGACACATCTAGAGTCACAATCTTTGTGGAGATTTCTTTGGAAAACAGAAATCAGAGGCTGTGGTAAGTAATTTGTTTGTCTGAGAGAGATCACGGAGTCACTCAGATTTCTGGGTTAGGGCTCTGCATGTTCTTTTGTTGCCTCTCTGTCTCTGGACCTCTCATTATCTTCGCTGTGTTAATAATTTTTGTAAGTTTTGGCAGCTTAAACCTTGTTAGAAATTGTAAACCACACATCTCTCTTATCATTTCTTCTCTGTGCCTCTACTACAAATTCTGCATTAGCAAATGGGTTTCCAGAAAGAAATTGAAGAAGGGAGGGAAGATGGGTGGGAGGAGAGAATGGAGGGAAGGAAGAAGGGAGAGAAGGAAAAAGGGAGGGCGAAACAGAGGAAAGGAAAGACAGGAAGAGGGAGAGAAGGGAGGAGGGAAGGGAAATATATATATATATATATATATATATATATATAGAGAGAGAGAGAGAGAGAGAGAGAGAGAGAGGGAGTATTTTGTTGAGATACTTATAAGACAGTAAGTCAGGAAGTAGCAATTAGGATTTCCTTTCTCTGTATTGAATATGCGAACATTTTATGTTTCTCTTTTCTGTGTAATTAGCTATCTTTGCTATATGCCATGCAAATAAATGGTTCCATTTGTTTTTTGTTATTCACAGCAACTCAAGCAGGCATCAAATCCATTTCCAGTACATTTTTCCAATCCACATTGCTAACGTTATTTGATAAAATGGCTGAACATCTGAGCACATAAAGAAGGAAAACTCTAGAAAATCAAGTTTAGTTTGCCATGCCTCGGTGGCATTTCTTTGAAAAGCCTCTTACTAGCATTTGTCAGTAGAATAAAATGCATTTTGTCACAGAAATTACATACACACTTGTTTGTGTGTGCGTAAAACCTCAATGCTTTCTATTTATGTTATCTACAATTTCAAAAGAATCAATAGATAAAGTGACCTTGACAGTGGCTGAGTATGGCAACTCATCATGGTTCATCCTCTACAAAGTTAACAGATCACATTACTCACCATTGTTAGGGACAGTGTGGTGTCTGTGGTCACTTTCTAGAAGCTGCATGCTACGGAGACATGTTGCTGCCTTGTTGTTGTTGTTAAAAGTATTTTGTTCCCATTATGGCCAGGGAACAACTGCAGTGTCTGCCTACTAATGCCACCACACCTTTTTTAGAAGGACAGCTGGCAGCTCAATGTCTTCCTTTCTTAAAGAGAAAAACAATACACCCCTTACTCATAAGTCAGAAAAAACTCTGCATCATCATGGGATCACGTCACATATTTCATAGAGCTAAATTTTGCCATGGAAGTTGAAAAACACAAATGAAAAAGAATTGATGTGTTTTAAGAATTGGTGACAGCAAACAATAAGTCATGGGTGGGCATAAAATTTCACATGTACTTAAGGTAAGGGGAGTCACAGTTCCCACCGAGTTTCGGGGTATGAACTTTAGAGCCATTTCTAACGGCCAGAGCAACAGTCAACCTCCGCAGAGCATTATCAGTGATGGTTTGATCCAATGGGGTTCTTGTTATGTCACAAGGACTGAGGGAGGGAAGAGAATCAACTCAGAAAAGCAGACTGGATTGGGATGAAGGCTAGAAATGATATTACAGGTTCCTTAGAAGCAAGAGTCAGCTGTGACACTTTCCCCATGGTCAAAGGCACAAGTGCAAGAGACCACATCTGTCTTTAATCCGAAAGAGGTGAAAGAACTCTGATCCATGATTTTGAAAGTGAAATCATGAGCAGAATAGGATTAATGCCACCTCCATTAAGGAGTATTTGAATATTCCTTATTTGAAATAACTAAGAAAGAGTATAAAAGACCTTTGTAGTGATACAGTAAGAAGAGACAAGTAATAGGCCAAGTGTATCCAGAGATTATTTACCAGCTTTGATGGGGTAACATGGAGTGCTAAACGAAACAATCGTGAGCTGTCATTTTCAGTGAAAAATGGTATCAAGAAAGCTGCATTGAAAGGGTCAACTTTTTCTTACTGATGGCAGTATTTTTCATAACTGTCTTTTAGAAAACAATATGTCAATATATGTAACGCTTTATCTTTCCTAGGTTTGATAATCCTTAAAGCAGCAAGCAGAGATGTTAATTTGGAGACCTCTTCAAGGCATGGGTTTGGAAGATTCTTAAATGTCCAATATAGGGCAGCTTAAATAAGTGGTGACAGCATTGTTACAAAAATGAATTGTTGTACACTGTAATTATGACAACTACATAGCAGCATAAAAAAACACTTAACATATCCAATTAGGCAGAAAATATTAAAATGATATTTAATAGGAACTATAATATGATTACAACTGCGTAAGAAAAGACAACTGCTTTATTCAATATTCTTTAAAGCTTGACAATTTCCTAAGCCTTTTCCTTTGATTACTGTATTTTGTCTTTGTCATAGACCCTCAGGATTAAAGACTCTCTACTTATCTGGCATAGAATAGGTACAAAACTATTTTAGATTTTTGGGAAAACAATGCCCCCATGAAGTTAGTGCAGCACATGGAACCCAGTGAGTTATTTAAGGAAGTAATCCAGCTTCCTCTCATTTCCAGGGCATTTATGAGGCAACGATACAGAAAGTCAGCATTCTATCACCCCCTAATGACAATTTAGCACAGACACCATCAAACATAGTCTTTTACAATCTATACATTATTTTCATGCTTTTAACATCATTAACATTTAACCACCTGGAAACTGACTCTGGGTGATTAACCTTTATGAAATGAATGCCTTATTTAGTCACATGCTTCAAAGGTCTTGTCACAGAACCGCACAAACATGTTCAAAGACATAGGGTCTATGGGAAAAATGGAGAAAGAATAAATATAAGGAGAATGGGTGGGTATTACAGAGTCTGACAAATATTCTCATCCAATGTGACATGGTGATCGGAGATGCAGGCAGTCAAGAATAATGTCCCAGCTCTCTGAATTCTTTTCCTAAAGGGAGAGAATCAAAGGAGTTTCTTCTCCAAGGCATCTATGAAGAAGCCATATAAAGAAAATTACATGCATTTACCATATGTGCAGAAGTTCAGGGTACTGGGACAAATTCTTGCATTTCAAGCTAGATTTGAGTTTGGTCCAGCCAAGTCTGCTTGAGAAAGCTTGGTTCCCTCCACCCATCAAGAACTTGAATGGTGGTCTAATTCCATGGAAATCTCTACTCAACTCAGGAAGCACCACAGTTTTGATTTCCATGACTGATGGCAGAATATTATGCATGCCCAATTGCAATAAGCAGAAGGAAAGGGCAATGCATTTGAAAGAAAAGAGACATTATGAGTTCTGGCTGAAGTAGAAATCTGCAAACATACCCCTACACATGTCTCCATGGATATAAGCATGCATATAGTTTATGTAATGCATAGATATGTGGTCCTCATTAAAAATCCAGCCAAAGTTTTAATATAAATCCTGGAAGCTGAAAGAACTCCTATCATTTACACAATGCTGTGTTGTGTTGTTTTGTATACCTTCTCTTATTTAAGTCCTTCAATGATTTTTGTTAGGATCACCTGTTTTCTAGCAGAGGAAGCAAAGACTCCATGCAGTTATAGAATTTCCCCGAGTTTTCTTGCAAGAAGTCAGGAGGTTCAAACCTAGGACTGAGTTTATGTCTCTTACTGTTTCTTTTCTGTTATGCCTCCCAGCTATAAAATATATTGATGGCTTCCTACACCACAGCAATGGATTTGTGTCTCCAATCCATTCATTCTCAGCAAAAAGCCACAAGACACTGAGAAGCCTGGCTAAGTTTTATTTTTCATTAAGTGGAGTTATGAGAATAAACAAGAAATACTGCCAACATAAAGTACAATGGACCCTTCTGCTCAGGAATGAAGAAGAAATCCAAGGAGAAACCAAATCAAGCCACAAGTAATAACTAGATTTTTCTTTTGGCTAAAACAACACAAGGATTTCTTCCTATTGGTGCTCTGTTCCTAGGTCTGAGGCAAAGCCTAGAGAACTCTTGGATCTTTTATTGGAACAGTGATTACCCCACAGCAGAGCAGAAAGATCTTTTGTTGTTGTTATTGCTGTATATCAGATAAACTACTTGGGTTACTCAATAAGAACCTTACAGTATAATTTTAATAGAATTCTGAGGTGAAGATGTAATTTAAGGCTATTCCATTATGTTGCACAGTTCCTCTCTACATTACTCAAAGTATTTTATGAACACTAACTAAGTTATTTAATAATTGACAGGAATTCAGTCGTCATCTCTTTGACAAATTACCTTTTCAAACTTTTTAAAGAAAGTCTCTGGCCATTGATTAAATGGATAGCAGCATGTTGAACAGGAAAGCTGAACACTTCCCAGACCTATCTCCATCTTCTGAAGAAGAGCAATGAAATATAACTTCAAGATGCAATAAGATACATCTGAAATCTAATTCTGGACTATGAGGTTTTTACTTTGCTTCTTTAGTCTTGGGTAATGTTATCTTTTTGTACTCAAGGTCTTGTTTACAATATCAATAACATTAGCATCCATTTGCTCCCCCCCCCACACACTGCTGAAGACTTACTCAGGACCTCAAGCCCATCAGTATAATATATGCTTTTTTAAAAGCCACTGACACCATTTTTGTCCTTCAAATACGACAATGATTCCCAGATATAGATGTACACTGATTCTATTATCTGAACTCTGGCATCTCTATGGCACTCCGGCTTCACAACTCTCTCTGGTTGAGGAGCTTAGATGCATACCCTATTCTCTCTGAATGTCATTGTCTTCACCTGCCGAGCTATGCTACCTGCACATACTGGTATGGACTAGATAAACTCTGGGAATCCATCGTGACTGCTGACAACATATATTCATTTCTTAACCGTTCTCTAAAAGGCTTCACTGTTTTGAAAAAATGACTACTTTAACTTTTAGCTTCACATCAATAATTTGGCTTAGGCTCTCATGAGGGTGTGAACTGTTTGTCATGCCATGGTCTAGAACACTGCCTGGTATAGCAGAAACTTTCAATATCATAGCTGCTGTACAAGAAACATCAATTGACCATTCCATTAGTAAAGATGTGTCAATCAAATTCACATGTGTGAGGCAGATGGACAATATAAGACTGCTTTAGAAATTATTTTAAACTCATTGAGACCAAGCATTTGCTCTAAAAAGCTTATCTCAATGTGTGTGATCTTATGGTATCTACTGATAGCCTTTAGGAAAGGGTAGAAGTTTAACAGACATGACCAGAGTGAATCCTTATTTATATTTCATGTATGTGACAGCAGAAGGAGCTATGAGGTGGCACACTAAACTTTGAAGACCATCAGGAGCCCCTACTCTGAGAGCCTTACACATTCGAAAGGAGACATGGTATTCTATGCAACACAAAAAGCCACTTTAGATGAGGTGAGAATTCTATGATAGAATCTCATGAATAATCTCTCAGTAGTGGAAGGGAAGAAAAATCAAATGGTCTCTTTGCCATGGAACAGCAGATACAAGAATGGTGTCCAAGAAAAGGTGTGCACCTCTGCCAGGCCCCTGTAGCCCTCTGGGGAGGGAGCCTTGGTGCTGCTGGGGAGCCTTCTCTGCTTTGCCAGGGATTGATAGATGGGCTGCACCATTTAGATGTCTCCATCTCAGCAGTTTCGTGACGGCCTACTTGTAGCGCTCATCAGAGAAGGCCCTGGATATGACAGCACCTCTAAGACTTTTGAAACGTAAAAATTGCCATTTCAAACCTTTTAAATTGTTTTCTGTCTTTCGGACTTAAATTTGCATTTATCATTGTAACACCGTCTCCTTTTCCAATGAAACACTTCATGGGCCTTTTAGATAGAATAACCCCAAGCAAGACCCACCTGAGTTCCTGGAAATAATAAAAATCTTGTTCCACTTGAATGTGGAAGATTGAGGCAGAGAGTAGGTTCTGTATTGTGTCACTGATCATCCTGTAGGTATTTTTGGTTGTGTGTGTGTGTGGGGGGGTATTCTTTCGTTATGCACTTCAATATACTTGAAAGGTACAGGAACTTAGCACTGTATTGCTATACGCAAAGGATACTGCAATAACGGAATGCTTAACATACAGAGAAAGGAATACTCCAATGGATTATGCTTGGTATGACATGACATAAATTATGCATTTTAATACATGAAATATGATTTTATTTAACAACAAATAAAGATAGTGTGATTTTTTTCTTGCTTACTTTTGCATTCTTGTTTTTATTACTTGAGAATGTCACCTATGTATACATGGTACCATTTCTATCCCCCATTTTCCCTTTTTCCTACCCAACCTCATGTCTTCTTCATGTTATTATTTATTTGTTTCCTTACAACCTACTGAGTCTAGTTTCTGCTGCTCTTGTGAGCACATAAAGAGCTGTCCAGTGGAGTCTGGGAAACCTTCAGTTAGTCTCACTTCTGTAGAAAACTGGCTCTTCCCTTCCTAGGAGTTATCAGTTGCTTATAGCTCATTAGCTCCAAGTAGAGTGTCATGGGATATTTCTCCATTCATGTTGGTTTGCTCCATTCAAGTCTTGTTCAGGTTGTGTGTTCACGGTTGATTTTTCATAGTTGTCCTCTGGCCCTTTAAATATTTCTACCCCTAATTCCATTGTTTTAGGAGTCTACAATGAGTCTTTGGGATAGCATGGTATAGATGTCCCATAAAGTAACGAGAACTCTACAGTTATTTATTCTCTGTACTTTTGACCAGTTGTAGTTCTCCAAATTAACCTTTATCGCTTGCAAAAAGAATCTTATCCAATGAGTGTTGAGCTGTGCACTAATGTATGAGTATAAGGATAAGTATTTAGAAGGCGGCTAGATTCTATGTACAGTTAGCAAACGAATAGTACTAGGTTCTCTCTTAGGTCTTTTGGCCTCCTTGGCTGCAGTTCCTAAACTGTCCTGAGTTCCATCTTATAAAGCGGACCTTAAATCCAGTCAAACTCTGTTGATACACCCATGACCTTTATGCTACTATTACACTACTAAGCATATCTTGCCTGCTTGGTCATTACTGTAGCTTCCAGGCTTCATATGTGAGTAAGACTGTTGTCAACGTGTCTCCTCAGTCTGCAGACCACCTTTGAACACTATGAAAGCTAGAAAGCAGGGTGAAATCTTCCATGCCAGTACCAGCATGATTTCTGGATGTCTTGTGTTCAAAGTGTGTATTGTCTTCAGCAATAGGGTCCTAACATTAAGTTATAGTGGGCACAAAAGCAATAGCAATATCCTGTATGATTTTGTGAGTCTCCAGGACCCAGTTAAACATCAGCTTCAGGGAGGTATCTCACCTCTCAGGAACTAGACTTTGTGGTTGGTAATTGATGGATTCTGGAAGGAACATTCTCCCAGTCCACCTTGATGTAGGTAACTCAAATTAAACTCTTTAAAGTGTGTATGTGTAGAAAATGGAGAGCAAAGAAGGGGAGATTTAAATTTGAAGGAGGACAGAAAGGTAAATCAGAGGAGGGAGGGGGAAGGGAAGGATGATTAACACTAGAATTATTGGAAAAGCCACAAGGAAGTGTGTGTGTGTGTGTGTGTGTGTGTGTGTGTGCATGTATGCACACACACACACATGCTTTTGTGTGGCCTAGGCTACTCTGAACTTGAAATGTAGGTCAAAATGACCATTACCCCACCCCATCTGTTGCCTTTAATATATGCTCATTACTATTTTAGTCACTTCAGAAGTAGACTGAATGTACAACCAACTAGGAAATAGAATTTAAGCCCCCAATGTGCTCAATCAGGCCAAGTGAAAAAAACATTTCATCTCACTGGTCCTTATTGCAATTATGGCCCGAATCTGAAAAGCAGGCACACTCATGCCAGTGTAGGGGAGGCAAACTGGTCCAATGCATAACTATTGCAAGGTAGTGGTCCCTTGAGGTACCACATGTCACACCTCCTTCCTGTGATATGTATGTACCAAGGTCCAAATTATACGGGATGACTTCATATTCTTAATTATTCTATTGTCTCTTCCTATAAAATGGTAAATTCTGCAAGGGGAGGAACTTTGTCTCACCATTAGCCATCTAGTGCAGGGATTTTGTTTTGTCCTATTCCTAGTATAGTGCCTGCCTACGCTGTGTTTAATAAATGTCTTTTGACTGAACAAAGTACTTGGAAGGATACATGAAATCGCCAGCATCCTTACACAGGGACTATTGCCCTTATCCCCTTTCCCTTTCATTATCCATGATGCCCATGCATCTTGTACCTTCCAGTCTGTTTTCTTTTCTCAGCAGCCTATTTCATGGTTATGTCTCCACTGTGGCATGGTTCAGCTTGCTCCATGGGGAAACAATCAGAAATCATATAAATTCTGATTCAGGATTCCGTTCTGCATCATGAGCTCCCAAAGCCAGGGCAATGATATTATAAAAAAGTAAGGGGTGGGGACCTCATGCTACCCTATTAATTTTTTCTTATCAAATATAGAGACTCTATCTGTAACATTACCAGCAGACAAAACTTACAGTGATTTATTATCTCTTTGGGAAAGACATTATTGCTTCCTCTTGAGATAATAAGATCATAAAATAATGATGATATTACTAACAGTAAAAGTGTATTTGGTTCTTGTAAATTTCGGGGGTACTGCTGTTTGGCCTTCAAGTGTTTGATCACATTTAACCCCAACGTGACACTGAGGCCATTGTTAAATTAAGAAATTGAGGCTCTGTGGGGTACAGCTATATGGCCCATTTTTGTTCAGCAAAGAACCTCAAGGGGAGAGAGAGCCCACGCTACACTTGTCTGCAGCTCACAAGCACCATGTCATACTAATTGCATCTGTGCAGGGTCCCAGCTTTCAGTGACAGGTGACTAATGGGAGATAGGCAGGGAGATCAATACTCACAGCACACAGGCTTAGGAGGTGGGGAAGATAGGTATGAATGGAGACAGCTGAACACTCTAAGGAAATGGGTATAAGGTTTTGTAGCTGTAGGAATGCTTCTGAGGGAGCAGCAAGGAAATGGATAAATTTTGTGTGTGTTGTGTGTGTGTGTGTGTGTGTGTGTGTGTGTGTGTGCGCGCACACGCGCGCGTGCAGTTGGATATGTGAGTGTTTCCATCACACAGGCGGTGAAGACAGAAGGGTTCATGGGAGACAGCCTTGCAAGGACAGAGTGAAAGGGGCCCAGCTGCTTCCGGTGATACTGACCCATTCTGTCTGAATGGAAAACACAACAAAACGACGGGGAAGCAGAAAGCGTGGCTGTGAGGAGATGACGCTAAGCAACAAACTGTCTCACATTGTAATACTGGAAGAAACAACGTGCTTTACTTAAGCATGGGTTGCCTGTGCTTGTACAAACAGAGGAATCACCTTTGAAGCTACAGAAAAGCAGCAGCGCATATCGGGCCTCATTAGGTTCAGGACTGAGCTCAGGAGAATACATTTTAGCACGTGTTCCAGATGCTTCTGATGATATCCTGCGGTTCACACTGGGAGAAATGTGGCACTTATGATGCAGAACCACTGAAGCTGTTAAAGAAAGGATAAAATAAAGAACGAGATCACATCTGCGGTTTACAGTCTCCCGTATCCCTCTCATGAGGTTTGCAGGCAGAACTCTATCAAGGAAGACACCGCTGCCGTGAGGTGCCAGGTGAACCAGGGCTGGGCTCAATAGGGAGAAGGGTCACAGGAGCAGGTCCAGACTCGTAGGCATCTCTTCTCTGAGATTTCAATCTTCAGGGGGGAGTTGCGAGACACCATCTGGGGCTATGGTAATACAAATACCAAATACAAGTTCCTGTTGGAGCGGAAACTCCGACACAAAGGTGAGTCCTTGAAAGAAACCAAGGCTGACCTGCAGAGTGATTCAACCTGTAATATTTTGAGTTGCATTGCTATTCTGCCATGGCACTTTTGTTTTCAAATGATATTTTGGGGGCTGTTTCACAGTCACCGATGTTCTTGCTTAACTCAGTAGCATCAAGGCCCAAGATGTGGCCCTGCATGGCAAGGTGAAGGGATCGAGCAGGTGATATTCATTTATTCAGTATTTACAGAGGACTGGCCACGGCAGGTAGGAACAGGGAGATGGGGAGAAATGATCTCGGCTCAGCATGCACGTTATGCTGGGAGGGATGAAATGGAGTGACAGGACGAACGATATGACCAGGTCCTGGGAGGGGCCTGATGCAAGCCTGTAAACGTTTAGAGCCGGGAGAGATGGTTGCTGCCGGGATGATCATCCGAACGGCAGTGGGTCTCAGCAGAGGGATGGGGCTGTGCATACAGATATTAGATATGAAAGGAATTTCAGGCTGAGAAAATAGTTTAAGGGAATGACTAGGGAGAGCTGATTAGGGACTGAAAACATAGGCATAGACGCTCGCATAACATAATTGAAGCTTGAGGTCTATAAATGGTCGGGAGATTGGAAAGAACAACTACTATAACAAACTATACTTACTGGATGTTTCTCATGTATGGGGAATGTTCTAAGAACCTTGAATGTTGCAGTAACCCTAGGGGGTGGCTCCCAAGTCTGCCAAACAGAAGAGCCTTGAATATTAGGCTTAATGAGCTGGATTTATTCCTCAGGCCAGAGCTTTTAAAGAGCTCTGCATAGGCCAATTGTTCCACAGAGTGCCTCCGAGGGGAACTGGGTGGGAGGCATGAGAAAAGAAATACAATTGACAGAGGGTCCTTAAGTCTAAACTTGAGGTAAGCTGCCATCCAAAGACAGCCTTTCCTCATCTCGTTGGTTGTCACGGTGGCAAGCAAGGTTCATTTGGAGAATACTTGGTTTTCTTAGTTTCTTAAATCTGTGAAACATTTGGAGTTGTAAAGTGTTATGATAAAAGTTAAAAATATAAAATCAAAATTTATCTTCAAGTTTGTGCAGGGCTCTCTACAGAGGAAATTCTGTTTCGAACTTGCTTCAATTGAGACTGGAGAGATGTCACACTGTTAGAGTGGTCCTAGAGTATTAATTATTCTTTTATAAGACCAGGGTTTGGTTCCCAATTCTCAATGGAGGGTTCACAAGTGTAAGTGTCTGTAATTCTAGTCCCAGGGATCCAATATCTTCTTCTGGCCTATGGAGGCACCAGGAAGAGACTTGGTACATGTTGACTGAGGTTTTATGTCCTACCCAGTCCACAGTCCTGCAGCTGTTTAGTTTCAAAGAAACACGCAGAAGTCTACATTACTTATAAACTGGTTAAAGCTATAAGCTCAGGCTTTCTTATTTACTAATTCTTACTTCTTACATTAACCCATTTTTCTTGTCTGTGTTAGCCACATAGCTTGGCACCTTTCAGCAGCAAGGCATTCTCATCTTGCTTCCTTTGTATCTGGGTGATGACTGCAAACGGACCCTTTCCTCTTCCCAGAATCCTCCTGTTCTTGTCACCCCACCTCTACTTCCTGTCTGGTTACCCTGCCTCTACTTCCTGCCTGACTACTGGCCAATCAGCATTTTATTAAAACAATACAAGAAAGACCATTGTCACACAGCGGGTACAGAGACATACACTGGGAAAAACACCTGTACATCCAAAATAAAATACAGGATTAAAATAAAGTAAAGGATTAAAAAAGTTAAAAGTCATTGAAATCTTCTAGGCTACAGATAATGGAACACAGCATTGGGACAAGAGCAAAGGTTATGGTGGTTGAGGTGGGGAGGTATGAATGGTTCTCAGAGGGAGGGCAGTGGTAGACTCACAGGGACTTGAACAATGGGTGGAATGAGCTTGGGAGAAGAGAGAGCAGTGTGGGCTTGACAGGAATACATCAACCAAAGTCCCGTAGCCCAGGAAAGAGAGGAGGAGCTCAGGGTTGGGCTGACTGTAATTAGGTTCTAAATTCTCCATGTATTTGTCTTTCTCTCTGTGTGTGAAGTTATTAGCTTCCTGTTGGAAGGACTTTGCAGTTACTCTACACCTCACATAGCATCTCCAATGACGTAAGACTTTGATAAATCTGTACTGATTTAATTTGGCTATCCCATGACATCATCTCAGATTTAAGTTAGAGACAAGGTGGAGACAGAAGGTGACTTTGCTTTGATTGTAAGTGCTCAGTAGGAATAAAGGGAACTTGTGGACAGAGCTGCAGGAGTATATTCAGAAGGCAGAGTGATGCTGCAGACAAAGCAAGGATATTTGCAATGGGGGGAGGGGGAATTGTTCAAATCCTGCCTCCTCTCCTTCTCCATGTGTGGGAATGTTTCATTTGTAAAGTGAAAACAATGTCTGTCTGAAATGTGACAATTTGTGTACTGCTCCATCATCGTGATACTTTGTAATTTGGTGTGAAATATGAAAGAAACTCAATCCCCAGACTGCTTTAAAAAATGATTTGTCTTAAGACTCCTTTCTGTATCTCAGGTCATACACTTTAATACCCTTAACGCGTGTCGTTGTAGGGAAGGTGGTTTAGGTAAATTAGTGAGAACTCCTGTGGTATTCTTTAAAGCTTGTGCAGGGGTGGCAAATTCATGAGGCTGGGCTCTGAGTGAGGACTCATTTCAGTGCAGCCCAGGGAAAATATAAAGCCACCTAGTTAGAAACGAAAGCACTGCAGCAGGGCCCTGGCATTCTGCTCAGGTACCACATGGGAGGGGAGAAATCAGCACAGCTGAGGTCATTTTATCAAGTGTTTTGTCTTTTTAAAAATCATGTACAGAAAGAAGTATTTATCAGTGTACCCTAGATGTCATTTTCGCCCTTTTTTTGGAGAGAACATACATACAGACAGACATACGATTCATACGTAAGCACACACACATCTTTATTGTTTTTTTAAAAAATTTACTTCCTTTACTCGAAAACAGTAGCTGCGGAAACACTTGGAAATGAAGTCAAGTACCAAGGATTTAATACCAATGCCATTTGTAATTTGCATAAACTACAAAAGTAATCAATCTTGCATTGTTTTAAGTTCAATGAGTACACAGCAGTTGATGACTTTGCCTGGGATAATCCTTTCCAAATGCTAGTCTCAATTCTAAAGGGCCTGCTGAATAATACTGACTTTCCCTGGTATGACAATAGTCCTCTGCCCACAGAGGGAGTCTCCGCTGCAGGGCTGAAAGACAGTTGTGAAAGCAGGCAGCACCTGGGATGTCTCCAGGTGTTCTTCCTAAATGGCTTAGGGGGCAGACATCTACTGTGAGCCTTGTGGTATGGCTTTCTTTGGGTAGACTCAAAGCTTGGCATTAGCCCAGCAGGGGAAGGGACAGGATAGGAACGTGTTCTTTTTGCGTGTTGCTAAAGCTGGCTTAAACTGGCTTACAAGATCCCATTATGTCGTCTGCAGACATTTGGGAAGCTAGCTGCTGAGAGTTTGGTGGACCAAAGCAGACTGTAGTGGAAATATTTACATCCCAGGAAAAGGAAAATATTTCCCACAGTCCCCTCAGAGCTAGTTTTCTAGCATACCATCAGCAATGATGTTTACAATGGTCTATGTTTCCTAGAATTAAGATATAGTTAAATGAATCAATGCCATTTGGGAGAGCCAGCCATGATAATCTAAGTCTGGGCAGGTCACCCAAAGGAAGTTCTTTATTTCCTCCAACCATTATCACCTGGGATTCTGGCCATCGCTGAATTTCAATGGAGGTTGGAGTCTCCTCAATTGTTTAATCTGAAATAGTGCCAGATGCAGGAGGAATGATGTGCTGAGATCACCTGACTCCCACCCAAGAACAGACCATTCAAAGGAAATTCCTGACATTCCAAGCACTGTAGATAGAAAGACCTGCCAGCGCACAGTCACCAGGAAACCCTAGATGTCAGCCAGTCAGAGGTCTTAAAACCTCAGAAACCCCTCTCCCCCACCTTTACTACTATAGAACCCTATTCTAATTGAGCTCAGGTCTTCCAGTTATTCCAATATGCTGGACATGTGAAGAGATCGAGTTTGCAAACTTCATTAAAATAAAGGCTCTTTGCTTTTACATATGGGACTCTTGGTTTCCTTGTTGGCTTGAGCAGGGATTGCAGATTTGTGCATAACACCATTACTTTCTATCATGGCCAGACCTAAGATTATAGCATGACTTAAATCAGTTTATTTCAGTAAATATTTTGAGTCTCGACTACATTCCAGGTATACAACAGATTTAAAGTTCCATAATGGCCCAAGAGCTCAAGAAACTTGTCTTGGAATGACTGGTTCCATGACTCCTAAATTGTCAGGAGCCAATTTCCTCCTAAAATCATTGCAGGAACCATCACCCTGGGGAGTCTACAGAGAACCCCACACCCATAATTGTGTTAGGAATCGTTCTATTGACAGAGCCTACCCCACACCCAAATTGGCTGATGGAGAGCTATTGTTAGCGGAACCCACCCCACATTCCAAACTATCTAGGGAACTAGGTGTGGCAACTCGCGACTTCCTGGCCTACAGTGACCTGACGGAAGATAACCTCCTGCCTACGTGACCAGCACAGACCACGTGACCAACGTGAATCACGCGGCGAGAGCCCAGGCCCCTGTGTCCATCCCCCAACTCCTTACCCTATATAAAGCTGTACCCCATCTCTAATAAACGGAGGCTCTGACAAATGTAGCATGGCCTTCTTCTTCTCTCCTAGCCCATTTATCTTACAGATAGTGCCTCTCCGGGACCCTGGAATAACTGAACTGCCAGACGGTTACTAACCCTAGACTAAGTAACCCGTCAAGGCAATCAACAGTGGCACCCGAACAGACTGAAACTGGTGGTATTTGATAAGAACAATGTATGTCGCCGGGCGATGGTGGCGCACGCCTTTAATCCCAACACTCAGGAGGCAGAGGCAGGCGGATCTCTGTGAGTTCGAGACCAGCCTGGTCTACAGAGCTAGTTCCAGGACAGCCTCCAAAGCCACAGAGAAACCCTGTCTTGAAAAAACAAAAAAAAAAACCAAACAAACAAACAAAAAGAACAATAGAACAATGTATGTCATTGTGCTCTTACGGAAATTGATCTAATGATATTTAGAACTGCTTATAGATGTTGGAAAAGGTTTGACACACGCTGTAAAATGTTTGGGTTTAATGCATATGCTAAGAATTTTAGATTTTGATCCCTTTTACACTGCCCTAATTTTTGGCAGGCAGCACTCGTAATCTTATTGTGGAGTAGGCATTTAGGAAGGAGGATGTACCTTAGGCCAGACTAAAAGGTGAATACTGGGTTTGGAAAATGCCCTTTCTTCTTGTCTGGACATGGAGTTATTGGTGCCCAAAATTATATCATTAGGAGCTACTCACAGTATTTTTATTAATGATAGATGCAGGGGCCCAATGACGGGAGTTAATGTGGAGTTCTCACCTGAACGCACATCATACCGAGGCTGTACAGGCTGGCTCAACATGGCATGATGCCGGGATGAGAATTGCCCTCCACATAGCCTAACACAGGGTACCCTGTGATCAAAGACCTGCTTACTTTAGAACTTGCTAAATACCTTTTATTTGAGGAGCTCCAAGGACGGGTGACTTGTGGCAGAACATCCCCCAACCTAAGATAGGATACTGGGAATCCTAGGACGGGTAAGGGGAGAAAAAAGACCTGGTCCCCACTCGACCTAAGAATCATAAGGCACCCCTCTGTTCCCAGGAGAGGTAAATTGCTTCACTATTCGAGAGAAGGGTCTCTCCTTGTCCCAGTCCCTTCTCCTTTTAGATCTGACACCATGGTTGGACTCTGACCTGGTGCCCTCCACTTAACAGCTGCCTGTCTTTATAAAAGAAAGGGGGACTAAGTAGTTAAGACAGGGGCAAAACTTGGTGTTAGCTAAGTTCACCCCTTTTATCTCCAGAGACAAATTTGAAGAGTGGTGGTTGTCAGCGAGATGCTTTTGGATTCCTAGTGGCATGCAGGACAACTTTCTGAATGCTGCTGAACTTTCTCTATCTCTTACTCTTGAAAACAGAGGACAAGCCCTACATCCTCCAGCATCTCATGCGGGGGAAGTGAAACCTAAAGCCCTCAACTCTGTGCCTAGCCAGCATATCTAGATGCAGCGATAGCCATTCTGCTGAGTTATTTCTACGTTCTGACAGATTTTCTCAGAATATGATATACCTCTGAAGAGCAATAATATCCCAGATGGCATCTTCAATGAGGTATCTGAATGCCGTTAATTCCAAATCAATGTGATTACTCAGAGTAAGTTGTGTGCTTGTAGAGAGCATCTGTGGGTGTTCCCAACAGCCAGCTCCTGTGATTCAAAAAACGGAGCGATTCAGAGAGTCTTTGGGAAAGCAGCTGCAGGGTGGGAGAACAGGGAGCAGGATGGCAGAGCTTAGAATGATGAACGTGAGTTATCCTGCACTGCACAGTACCCACTTAATCCACAAAGCAGAAGCCAGGGAATCATTTTCCATTCATTCACAGATTCCTTTTCTTGGCCTAACACAAATTTTTGAGCCTCAATGGTAACATGGCAGGTACTAAAGATAGGGAAGTGGGAAAAAAAAAGCCAACTCCTTGTCTTACCTGTCAATTGTCAGAAGGAGACCGTTATCAAAGTAATTGTAACATATCTAATTATTTAATTGCAGTGGTCACTGCTGAGAAATTATAGGATGCAATAAATCAAATAACAGATGCTACTTAAGACCAAGTGGCAGGAATTCTTACAGGGAATACTATTAGGCATTATTTGAAGAAGGATGGCTGCCTTGTTAAAGAAAGAAAATAACCAACCACCCCCATACTAGATTGAAGGCCCATCCATGAGATGGAACCCATACCTGAAACTGCTAAAATGGCTAAGAACCTGAACCTACAAAGGTCATGGGCCTAGGCTAAAACCTGCTACTCTTATTCTGCTAAATGATCATAGTAATAAAATGAATAAAATGACTTTTGGTGACACACTGTTATACCCATAGATCAGTGCCTCCTTCCACCCACACTGGAGAAGCCTTTTCTTGCTGTAGATGAATTCACACAGAGACCCACAACTGGACAGTTGCAAGAAACTTTAGGGCACTCAATCCTGAATAGAATTTCTTCACCAAACCCTCCCCTCAGGCAGGGCTCAGGGAGCTGTGCAGAAGAGGAAGCAGAAAGACTGTAAGAGTCAGAGGTAGACGGTGATTCCAAGGAAACGGTGTCTTCCAGATATAATAGTACTAATACACATATGAATTCATAGAAATTGTAGCATCACACACAAGATCTGAACAGCTTCAAGTCAGAGGGGGTTTAGCACTGAGAGGGAGAAGTGGGCACTGGGTCCCAACCTAATCGAGAAGCTGTCTATAATTTGATACCCACTGGCAAAGGAGAAATCAGTTTTCTCCACTAGAACTGCATCTCAGGTTATAAGATGGGTTGTTAGATAATCTCTCTGGTGACAAGGAATACCCCTTCAATTTAGGTTTCCAAGACTGGCACAGATGTCAGTGTACAGCTGGTTTTAATAGACAGAGGTCATTGAGTGAATTCTGAAGACATTTGTCCCCTCCACAAAAATTCTTTTATTTAAAAAATATTTTTATTTAAAATCTTTTTCAGAATTTCATACATGTTCCTTGTCCTCAGAAAACTTAACTAATAAATAATACTTCATACTATAACCTAAGATGCAATAACATAGACGTGATGGTAAAGAGACATAGGAGGTCCTAGGGGAACCAAGGGGAGAAGACTCAGCATTGACATGGAAGGACCACTCAATGCCGAGGCTTAATTTGTAAGCTAAGTCTCACCATGGAGAGAGTGGAAGGAGACTGGCGTGGAGACTGGAGAGTGAAATCATCTCCAGCCACAATGGATGAAATGCTTGGCCAGTAGAAGTTGTGAGAGGAAGGGCTCCAGTCTCCAGTGTGAGAGTGCAGTCCACCATGGCAGGGAAGTAATGGTGGAAAGAGAAAAGGCCGTTGGAAAACTCTGCCCACTGTCTGGAAACAGAGAGACCTGAATGCAGATGCTCAGCTCATTTCTTCTTCAGTCTAGGATCATACTCCATGGCATGGTGCCAACAACTGCGGTGGCCTTCCCATTTCAACTAACTTAATCTATATAACCCATGATAGCCGTGATCAGAAACTTATCTCCTAGATGTTTATAGATATTGTCAAATTGGCAATGAATGTTAACTATCACAAGAAGGAAGAGAATTCTGATATCTACAAACAATCTAAAGCACTCAGACTGGTTCTATGTATTCTCTGCTTTAAGAAGATCCCATTTCTGGGTAATTTTGACTCCAATAAAACATGTCAAGATAGACAGAGAGACGTTTGTAGATCCCACAGAACTTTACCTGCCCCCTCCCATCTCTGTCTGATCATGGGTAAAGCATCTAACCTTTAGAACTTCTGTTGTTTCATCCCTGGTGTTAGGCAATGGGGTTTATGAGTTTTATGAGTGCCCGGTTACTTGAGATATTTTAGCAAGCTTCTCACTACCAGAAGACACTCAGTGGATGTTGAAATAGACTGAGTCTCTTCAGTGTCCATTACTCGTCTCATGCTTGTTTGTGTAGTTTAACCTGGGGCCAAAGGAATAACACAATGAAGAGGAATTTGTAAACAATTTAAACATTAGAATCAACCTTGAGACAATTGTTTTGTATTTGAAAGGAAGAGCTTGATTTGACAATTGTGGTTTGGATTTGAAATTAGTGACCCAAAGCTCATGTACAGAATGCCTGGTCCCCAAAGAAACAGTGATCACTCACTGGGGAATCCAGCACCATTTATAGATTATTCCATTCATGGGAAGTGATAGGAACATTTAGGATGTGAGACATAATTAGAGGAAGTAGGTCACTGAGGATATAATTTTGAAGAATAAATTTCATATCAGCCGCTTTCTCCAACCCTCTCTTTCCTCTTTGTCTATCTTGAGGTAGCTTTGTTCCACCATGCGATCACGCCAACATTTCATAAGCCAGATGGCTGTGCATGGAAACCTGTGAAACCATAAACCAAAATAAATCCTCTTACTTTTAAATTAATTTCCTCCACTATTTTGTATGATCAGTGGAATGGTTTCTAAGATAATAGCCTCTTAGCTATGAAACCCAGACTCTTAGTCAAAAACATCCCAGTTAATGAAACTATAGGTTGTTCCTTATAGCTGATGAGTGAATCCCTGTGCTATGGAGGCAACAGAAGTACATTTACCTCATTCTTGGCTAGTTTTTAAAATAGTGCTTTTTATAAAATATT
>NC_022011.1:7346224-7370895 GCF_000317375.1 Microtus ochrogaster
CTGCCACCCCACAACCAGCCATTCCTGTATTAACCATCTCTGCCACCCCGCAGCCAGCCATGCCTGTATTAACCATCTCTGCCACCCCGCAGCCACCTTACAAACAGCCCTCCAGCCCTGGAAATGGGCTGTTCTTACAAAGTGGGATTTTGTTTGCTTGTTTATGTTAGTTTTTCAGACAGGATCTTGTTCACTAGTTAACAAAGCTAGTTTGGAACTTTTGGCAATCCTCCAGCCTCAGCCTCTTTTTTTTATATTTTCTATATTATTTGAATTTCTATTTTCAATGGAAACATTTAAAAATATTTCCACTCTAAATATAGGATATTGGTAGCAGTTGCTGACAGAGAGAGGGTTTAGGTCGCCCATTGAATTGATTTTGCTTATTGATTTGGGGATTTATTTTAAAAATATTAACTTGAATTTGGACACTTATATTACCATTTTTTATTGTCTATAGAAACTATCTTTTTACCATAATTGATGCGAAACTTTCAAAGAGAAATTGCTGTCAATTGAACTGTAGCATAGAAAAATATATTATCATTTTGAGTTTTAAAAACTCATTGAAAGAGCTCATTCAGACATAGTTAGATATGGATTTGTTATATATAATTCTTATGTATTACTTTTTAGAAGTGAAAAAAAAATGTTGGCTATGGTATTAATTCAACTTCTTTTCCGAGTTGAAAACTTCAGAGTCAACTGTCACTCAGACCCCCTAATATTTGTTTTTTCTCATGTAAACACACTCTGGAGGCAGCTTTTCTTAAATAGGAATACCATTGTTTTATTAGGGATTTTCCTCCTATCTTTGTTACTGTTCTTATTGCTATGATAAAGATACCTTAACAAATGCTGCAAAAGGAAGAAGCAATTTATTTTGGCTCACAGTTCGAAGAGTCCTGGCAGCAGGAACTTAAGGAAGCTGGTCACATTGCACCTCAGTCACCAAGCAAAGAATAATGACCGCTGGTGTGCAAACATTGCTCTGCTTTTTCATGTAGCCTGATAACCCGAGGTTCAGGATGGTGTGAGCTACTTTTATGGTTGGTCTTTCTGTTCAAATAGCATAATGAAAAAAATCTCTCACAGACATTCCTAGAAGATTTCTAGATGATTCCTCATAAGTGTCTATAGACTTGTCTCCTGCTGATTATATATCCTATCAAGTTGGCACTCAGTATTCACCATCACAGCTCCCAGGCTCAATGGGTAACTTTTAATATATTTATTTATAGGCAATGGAGGCTTTCTTAAAGTCTCTGCCACGCAGACCAACAGCATTCTGCTTTCAGAGAACTAAAAGTTGAAAGAATATGAAGTATCTCAGAAAAGTCCATGAATTGATATTAAGAATCCAAGTTTTAAATGCACCTAAACTTAATTAGCTGGTCTGGGCACATTTATATCATACAGACCAACATAATTGTACAATGATGAATATTTCACTTTCTGAAATTGTAAAAACTTAGGTGACTGCTTACCTGATCCTGTTATAGACCCAAAACTATGTTCTATCTAGAGCCCAAACTCAACAACATCATCTGTTGCAGATCAAACTGAACCTTGGTGACATGCCCCCTGTGACACCATTCTTTCAAGAAAATGGAAACATTCATTTGGTAATAATAGTAACTTTAAGAGTCCATATGATACAAAAATAGACCCACAAAACTTTCCCTGTAATTTAATTTTTGATCCCATTAATTTCTCCCTCCTATTTCACTTTGAATCACTGTAGAAATCTCTGTTGAAACTATGTCTGTTACAAAGTTTTTCTGCTCACTTACAGCTAAGGAAGAAGCTAGAAGGTGCTTTGGGTACAACCTTCATGCCCCGTGGTAACACTAAAATGATAGCAAAATGACCTATGGCATTTATATGTTTATAGTTTCTTCGTGTGTTCTTCCCTGTATTCAATACATGTATACAAGTTGGTCTCTATATAATTACCCTAGCTGCAATGACATATAGGGAATCTAATTGGTTTCTAAAATTAAAAAAAAAAAACCTTAGCTATAGTTTTTCTAAACAGTGCTTTGAGGACAAGAATCAAGATGTATAAAGGATATTTTGAATGCAGTGAAGCCTGGTATGCTTAAATAGGAGTAGGGGAGACAAGAGAATCTATTGTCTTTAGAGGGTAAGAAAAACACGCCTTTAATCCTAGCACTCAGCAGGGAGAGGCAGGTAGATCTCCGTGAGTTTGAGGTCAGCTTGGTCTATGAGAGCTGGTTCCAGGACAAGCTCCAAAGCTACAGATAAACACGGTCTTGACAAAACAAAACAAACAAACAAACAAAAACACAAAAAGAAAGAAAGAAAGAAAGAAAGAAAGAAAGAAAGAAAGAAAGAAAGAAAGAAAGAAAAAGAAAAAGAGAGAAGCAAAAACATGAGGTTAAGGAAGAGTTGGGTGTGGTAGTGTTGCTAAGCCCAACTATTAAGAGATGGAGGCAGGAAGGTTGTTTTAAAAACAACCTTGGCTACACAGCATGTTTGCAACTAGCATGGGCTACACAACACCCAGATTCAAAACGACAGCAATAACAACAAAGAAGACTATTAATTAGGTTTAAATATAAGCTTGGTGAATTCTGGTAAAGTTTATTTACACCGTTTTATTTTTGCTTGACTGGTAAAGTCATTATACTTTGGAGGTTTCCTGAGATTCTCATTATGATTATTAAATATGTATAAAGCTATCACTTTAATTTGCTATATTACAAATACTAGAAAGCTCAATATTAAACAAATGATTCATTTGCTTCAGAAAAAGTTTGGCCCAGCAGTTTAAAATTTTAAAGTCATTTCCCCCACCCCCCGCGTCAGACCTCATATTTCTGTTTCTGCTTTTTTTATTAATATTAAAGTTGGCCTATCCTGATTGCAAAATAATTTCTGAACTATCTTTAAAGCTAAAGATTCTGTACACAGGTAAGAAATTGCATTTCTCCTTAACTAAGAAACAGCATCTGGCTTCATGTTGATTTTCCAACAGTCTTAAATCCGCCACTGAAATGATGATTGCTGTTGTTTGTCTTTGCTGTTCCTGGTAAACGGGATATGCTTGGGCAGCACACAGTTGGGGCTAGCCCCTGCAGCTGAGGTCAGAGGATCTGAACTTACGAGATTCTGCAAGAGTTAAGATAGTGTTAGGAGAGTTGCAAGCCCCGTTTGTAGAAAGAGTGGCAGGGGTCCATCACAGTGACCCTGATTTTGAACTATCTGAAGATATCAAGAAAGCTTGGACGTTTGTTGATTTCAGAATGAAACAGGCTTCACCTCAAGACATTTTATGGGGTGAATCCTTAACAACCTCATTTTCAGTCCCCAAAGGAATGAATAGTAAGGAATAGATCACCTGCTGGAGCACCCTGACCCTGAAACATGACAACCCTTCTTCTTACCCTGTAGAAGTCACTCCTTTTCTGAAGTATCAGTCACATGTGTATACTGAAATTTGGCCCTAAGAATTCTACTGCTATGGAATTAGTTTCAAGGCTGAATAAAATAACCAGAAATATTTCCTGGGCAAACTGGCATTGTTTTAAAGTAAACTTTGTAAAGAATGGAACAAGGAACCATATCACTGCTGAGGTCTAGGTATGTTTTGAGTCTGCAACATTTTATGTGTGAACAACCTTAGTATGGACATGTTAAGAGCTGATTGGACTTTAAGATGTGAAGTCTAGAGGGAGGTCACTGGGGGCTCTCCCTTTCACTGAGATTAGAATAGATCTCACAGGAATCTGGTTAGTTATCGTAAGAGTGTCATTATAGAAGCATTAGACTATCCTCTCTTTGCTCTCTGGCTTCCTGAAACGGCATGTGATTCTTTCCTCTTGGACACGTTCCCATCATTATAGTGTTCACTATAGAACACATGCAAATGTGATCTCAACAAGGGTCAGCAAATGTTGGTGGGGTGCTTTTGAACTTCTAAATCTGTAAGCTAAAAGGAGCTCTTTGTGTTGTAAGCTACTTAACCTCAAGTACTTGTTTGTAGCAGTGGAAAAAAGACAGAGTCAAATCTGAGGGATTATAGAAGTGTCTCCCAAAGGCCCACATGGTAAAGGCCTTGGTCATCATCTGATGCTACTAGGCACTGTGGAAACGTTTAAGAGATTGTGCCTGCTCAGAAGTCTGCTAGTCATGAGAACATACCCTCAGACGAAGCTAGGGGCTTCTCCTCCCTTTTGCTTCACTGTCCAGCTGTCTTGGGATATGTTCTCATGATTCCCAGCTTTTCACAGCCACAGTTACAGGGCAGAGAGATAAGCTACCGTGTCTAACTTTCAGAAATATGAATCTAAATTAATCTCTCATTTTTATAAGTTTATTATTTCAGGTATCTCTGGTAGTTATCTGGGATAATATATCCATGGTAACCAAAATGTGATAAATGTGTAAATTCCTTACCTTGCATTTATTTACTAAGATATTTTTGAAAGATAATCTCACTATATATCATGCTTATCTCAAATTCATGATCCTCCTGTTTCAGGTTCCCATGTACTGGACTTACTTCTATGTGTCACTGTGCCTGATACTGAATTATCTTTTCAGAGTTTTCTGCCAAAATATGCTAGGGCAATGGTGGCACAAACCTTGTAGACATAACCAAACGATATCGGATTTGACTTAAGGCCCACCCATATGTAAGACTGCTTAGAGGCTAGATAGTTCAGAACTCTAGGGTAAAACCAAGGACTATTAGTCTAAAACTAAATAAATGAATAAATAAATGAATAATAACAATAAAAAGACTTCTAATAGTATTCTGATATACTTATATATTGGTGCCTTAGTCAGCCATGATCAGAGAAGCTTCCACCTGCAGCAGATGGGAATAATTTCAGAGACCAAAAGCCAGACATTATGCAGGTAGAGAGAGACCTTGGAACACACATCTTTAAATGGGATGTTTCCATCAAATCCCCCCACTCAGAGATGGTGGAAACCTTTAGAAGAGAAGGCAAAAGGAGTGGGGGAGACTGAGAAATCCGCGGATACCAGGAGAACAAGGTCCTTTAAAACAACCGAGCAAGGGCCATGAACTCACAGAGACTGGAGGAGCAAGCACAGGGCCTACACAGCTCCGCACCAGGTCTTCTGCATATATGCTGTAGCTTTTAGTTTGGCACATTTGTAGGATCCCCGAATGTGTGAATGAGTGGAGCTCTGGTTCTTGTGCCTTTTCTTTGGCTTCTTTTATTTTCTGGTTGATTTGTTTTGTCCAACTTCAATATGAAGGCTTTTGTTTTTATTATATTCTATTTTGTTGAAAGAGAAATTAGGTAACGGGCTCGATGACAGCTCATTTTACAGAGTACTTGTCTAGCATGCTCAAAACCCTGGGTTTGAGCCCTCGCAGCACTTCTGTCTGGTGCACATGCCTGGATTCCCAGAACTGGGAAGAAAACTTCAGGAAGATCACATGGTAAGGGTTAGTTTCTGCTACATTATAAGTTTACGGTCATCCTGGGATATATAAGACCCTGTCTCAAAAGAAATATTCAATTAACTAAGACAATAAATTATTGTCATGTAATGTATATTTCAGTTTCTCCATTCACTGGCAGTAGGTACTGTCAAATTCCTGCTTCATCGTCATTTTACAACTTCCCATGGATGGTTGAATTAAACAGAACTTGCTTTCCAGTATATCCAGGCAACATTTTACATCCTTTATAAAACAGGAGTCTCTAAGCTTACCTTTCTCTGATCTGGTTTTGAGTGGTCTTATTTTACACTTTGGGAGGTACACTTTTTAATGATAGTCCTCTTTGAATAATTGGGCCTTTGTGGGAACATTTACCATGCAAACTGTAGCATCTTGGTTGAGTTTAACAGATACTTTGTCAGTTTCCTGGTGAATATGAACACCTCCGGCATAGCACACATAAGAGGCTACATGGGCAAAGATAAAAAAAAAAAAAACGAAGTCAAAAGCAATGAGCCAGCTCAGGACCACCAGAGCCCCTGAAGTCTGAACAGAAGCTAGAATGGAGGATCAAGGGAGAAGAAGCCCTGCTTAGAAACCACACAGAGTAGATTCTTGTTTGTATCTCCTCTCTCTTCCACGATGCACGATGCCTTCTGCCTTTCTATGAGCTGGAGACTGAAAAATAGCCTTCACAACGCTCCTTTACCGTCATAGTTGGGGCACTGGCATGCACTCAGAGAGAAAGAGGAACAAAGTGCAATTTCTTTTTCCTCTGCTCTTTCCTGCTACTGGCTGGAAGACGGATGCTTCTCTGCACTAATTACAGATCAACTATCCCTCTAGACAGGAAACTATTCCTCTTTAGACCTTCACACCCCCTGGTGCCAGTCTTAGTATACTGCCCAGGCCCTCCCATGTGTCCTATATACTGCCATACCTATGTAAGTGTCCCCTTCACTAATTACTCTTCGAATTACCTCCCCCAAAGAGTTTTCTGTCTTACAAAGGTACCATAAAGTCACTCCACAGACATATCACACAATTGCTCTGATGAAAATGCACATAACCACTGCACTTGATCAAATCAGGAAATTGATATTGGGCCAATACACTACAATACAATACAGACTGGGCTCTCAATTTGCCAGATTTTGTGTGTATGCATTTTGTCTTTGTTTGAAAACAAATGCATTTAAACTTTAGTTCCACCATTTAGTAAGCATGTGGGAATTTAAGCAAAGATTCCCTTACTTGCCCAGAGGCCTTTACTCTCATTGCCAATTGCGGCAGAGGTAAATTCACTTTAGCAGGTAGCCGCCAGACAGTAGACAAAGAGGACAAGGATTAATCTCTCTACAAACTGAATGGCAGACCGCACTCTGCAAATCAACCGTTGATGGATTTGATACAAACAGTTTGCTTCATTGTATATCTGTGTAGTAGTCACACATTCTCCCACTGGACTCCAAACACTTTGGAAGCCAAAACAAGAGTATCTATCCTAAGTCAGACCCTAGCCTTTGCTACATAGTGAGACTCTATATTAAAATAGTAACAACAAAACAAACAAAAGACAAAATACAGAAACAAAATCTTACTGGGGGAAAAGGATATGTATAGGCTCGCTGTTTTAGAAGTTCTTGTCCATCATGGTAGACAGAACGTGGTGAGTCCAAGCAATTCACAGAGTAGAAAAGAGGCGCCTGTTGTGATTGGCTTTCTCCTACCCCTTTTATTATTCGCTATTTATTAGCCTCTGAGTACTGTTTCCCCTAACGTTAATTCTCTTTAAAAGTACCCTTCCAGATATATCCAGAAGGTGTGCTGTTGTAATCTTTTACATGATTCTCAACTCAATGAAGTTGATCATCAAGAGTCACCATCTCAATTCCATTAGCATCACCTGACTTGAGATTTCTGTGTTAATTGTGATAAAAATACTGATGTGTTCTAGTAGAAGGCACCTGGGCTTCACTGTCACGCTAGGATCTGAATCTTAGTTCTGCGAACATTCAGAGAATTTTCTCTGAGTTTCATTGGAACTGTGAGGTAGAAATGTTAGCATCATCTCGAGAATAGTAGGTGTTGTAGTGTTTGGGGAATGTGATTCTATCTGTCATTAGCATTGTATTGCAACTTTTTTGATCTACAGCTGTTTCTGATATAATGCAATATTTAATTGTTTGTCCTTATGAATTATAGTGTGTCCAAGAGGTTGCAAAACGCCTCACACATATTTGCTCTTCTCCATGACTTTGTGAGACTGATAACTTGCCTGAAGTCACAAAGGTAGGAAGGGCCGAACCAGCTCTAACCTTCTATTGAATGATGTCAAATTTTGTGTCCTTTCTGTTGTACCCAGTCATTTTCCAGGTGCCAAAGGGTTTGTCAAAATTTCTTCTGAGGAAGAGAGATGAAATTGCTCTGGATAATTTAGGACAGAAGGAAAGAAAGCTTTCAAGTTTACAACACAAAACCTAGAGTGTGACTAGAGTCTCCTTTAGGGACTCCCAGGAGCATCTAACAGTGATATTGAGTTTTGTTTTGGTTTATGTGTTTCCTGTGGCAGAGAGAGAGAAGATATTTTTGCTCCTTCTCCTGTTCTCTGCCAAGCTGTCTGTTTGGTCACTCATTAACTGAGGATAGATGGCCTGTTTCTCTTTTCTACTCTAATCCAGAAGGAGTTGGTAAAAGTGAAAAAATACCCATATAATAGATCACTTTTTGGTTTCCTTAAAGAACCCATTGTGAGGGTAATTAGCAAACAGCCAGGCAAATGTTATTGGGAAGAGGACAAACGAGTAGGACACAACAATTAGTTCTCCTACTTAAAAGATCATCAATTTTTGGTGTGCATTCAGAAAGGGGATTTAAACACCAACCACAATTGTTTCTTGTCGAGTAGCTTTGCACCAGGGAAAACACGGGGGCTCCCATTCCAGAAGCCCTGTAAGATGTTGTTATTCCATTTGTCCTATCTTCATTCATAAAAACGTCATCTCTGCCACACATAGCTGATTCAAACTTGAAACTGTTATAGAATGTACTCTGTTCTAAGGAATCACCTTGGGGAATAATCTAGAGGGCATGAGTGGACTGGAGTAGAATCCTGAAACTTCATTTTTCACATGGCCTTGAGAAACTCTCAGCTATACCTTCATATTCTCATATATGTAATAACATGGTTTCTAGTATATTCCTTAGAGTATTGATTTGAAGGTTCAACAAAATGATGCACCTTCTATGTGTAGTTCAGTAGGATTTACGTGACTACAAAATAACGATTCTCTCATTCTGTGATGTGTTTGTTTATTTCCTACAGGCAAGTGTATCTTAAAGAGGCAATGCTATCTTAACTAACTACCCACTTAACAAATTTTAACACCTGCTATGGCTGTAGACCTCATGGCAGTGAGGCTCAAACTGAAAGCTGGACTGCCACCTTGGGAGAGCATCCGAGGCCTCTGCATAGTTTGTGTGTCCCAGATACTTGTTCACATCTAGCACAGGACAAATGGGAGCAAAGATGCTCTTACTTTGTCAATTGCATAAAAGATGGCATCACAGATCACAAAGCTGTTAAGATTAAATCTGTAATTACCTTTACATAGATTACCAAATATTCATCATCTCCATTCTATACTTGCTGTGTGGCTGTGGATTTTGCTAGCTTTAAAGCCAGGTTAAATTGTAGTTGATATGAATAAACATCAAGACAGAAGAGAACCTGTTCATGACAGTAGGACACGTAACCATCATGGGGTATAAGAAATGTCAGTGGGAGTTACAGGCTTTGGGATGTAAATCGTTTTATTCTCTGTCCAAGTAGCATTACCTTTTCATACCCAGAACAACTATCTCTCTGACTAAGCCTTTGTTTAACTCCTTTTCCTCAGCTCAGGCTAGACTTATTGCTCTAGGCCCATAAATTGATGGCCTTCCCAGAGCTCTCTACACCCTGTGGCAGATCTTTACATAGGTTTGAGTTTGCATCTACCAGTTCAGAATTAATTTGCGATAAATGATGATTGCTTTTTGTGCCATTCCCAGTATGTGTCACATAGCAGTGTTTAATGATATTTGAAAGGAAGGAGAAATAAAGAACAAAGAGTATGACTCCTACTCAAGCCCTTATACTTTCTCTTAAGAGAAATTTTATTTTTATATTGTACAACATGGAACTTGACCATGATCACCTCCACCTGTCTCCATGCCTGACACACACTGGTGTCCACAAACGATAAAGATGAAAAGTCACAATGCTTTTGTTTTGTTTGTTTCTGAGAGAGATGAATAGAGACAAGATGGGGGTGTAAAAAATCTTTGCTTCTAGAGGTTTGGTCCCTTGGGGTTTCTCATATATTTTAGTTAGAATTAGATTTGACTATGTAGAAAGTGTAAGTTTGTACCATTGTTGCCTTTATTAATGGTCTCCAAATACACAGCAATTCAACCTTTATCTCTAACGCATGTTTACAGCATACAATTGCTACTGGCACTGCAGCTGGTAAGGTCAGGTTTTAACCTGAAAGAAGGGAGGCAGGCTGGAGAGGAACATGGAGGTTTTCTTCCCAGATTGTAGCTGATGCTGTCTAAGCAGTAATCAGAGTGCATTCTATCTACAGGTACCTGTCTGGCCTGAATTCAAGACAAATGACAACACTCAACTGAAAGAGTTCTAGAGAAATGGAGGCTGCTTCTCCCACTTCTGAACTCCTTGCTTTGTTTGAAAAAGTATTTTTCATACAATATATTCTGATTACTGTTTTCCCTACCTCAGCCTTTCTGTGGTCCTCCTCATCTTCCCATCCATTCAAGTCCACACCCTAAAAAACAAAACAGGTCAAAACAAGCAAACACTTAAATAATAATGATGATGATGATGATGATGATGATAGAGACAAAGAAAAAACACAAGAAGCATATACAGAACCAATAACAGACACATGTAGTTGCATACCCAGAAATTCCATGGTAACACAAATTGGAAACTACAATATATAAGCAAAAGAACTATAAGTCCTCCCCCCTCCCAAAAAAAAAAAAACAGCCCAGGCAAAGCATTATAAGACAAGGCAAAGAATCCCCAAAAATATCATATAGTCTATTTTGTGTTGGCAGTCTGGCCAAGCATGGGACCTGCGTGAGCTGCCATTTGATATCTATACCTTTGTACCCGTGTATAGCTGGTGAGGTTCCGTTGGAGGTATAAAGCTTTTCTTTTGCAAGCAGTTGTCTTAGGTTAGGATTAGGGCTGGTCTCCACTCCCCCCCTCAGTGCTAGAGCCCCATCTGGCTTAGACCTGTGAAGGCCCTGAGCATGCTGCCTCAGTCTCTGTTGCGTGTGTGTGTGTCAGTATGTTGTGTCTAGAAGGTCTTGTTGCTTTGATGTCTTCCATCCCCTCTGAGTTTAAGTCTTTATTGCTCGTCTTCCATAGAGTTCCCTGAACCCAGAGGGAGGAATTTGATGGAGACATCTCATTTAAGACTGAGTGCTCCAAGGTCTTTCACTGTCTACAATGACCAGTTGCGGCTTTATTTTTCCCAACTACTACCGGCGAAAATTTCTCTAATGAGGGCTGGGCAAGACCTGATCTACGAGTATAACAGAACGTCATTAGTAGTCATTTTATTTCTACGTTACTCCAGCAGAACAGCAGGATTTGGTTTTCTCCCAGGTCCACTGGGATAACCAGCATCCACTGCTTCATGAAGAAGTAAGAAAGGTAATAGAAAAGCAAGTGAAACGAGTTACATTTCTTTCTTCTGTGAAGACTGAATTCCCTAAATGCCGTTTCTCCTGACAACTATATTTCAGATGTCTATCTCAGGGAGAGTCCGAGAAAGGGAGGAGCCTGTTTCTTAGTTTAACCGAAATAGCTCAAAGAAACCTACCAGTAAGAAAGAAACAAATACGCACTAATCTCCTAGTTGCCCCAGGCACAGACACACATTCTGTCTTCCTCAGTTCCAGCAACATCCCTAGGAGGTAACTGTTCTGACTTCCACTTTGTGTATAGAGATTGAAGTGGGGAAGGCTAACTCACTTGACCAAGTTACAAAGCTGGCAAAGGATGAGGTGGAAATATAAGCTAAGTCCTAATGTAAACTACCTCTTGGTCTTAAATGCTAATTATAGATACTAATGTACGAGAGGGAAGAAGGGAGACACATGACAGCCTCTCCGATTCAAAGGACAAGATGCCCTTGAGCTTCTGTCTCAGCATTTGGTATAGAATATTAAATGCTCACGGCTCCTTTAATGTCCAGGCATTTGTCTGACAGACAACATTTTCTGCATACATGAGTTTCCAGGCTGTTTTGAAGCTCAGTCAAGAGCTTTATATTGGTGGGAGAGGAGAAAATGGGAGAGCTGATTGTAAAACTTCAAAGTCTGACTTGTGAGTGGCCCTGCTGCCCTGTGACTTGTGAGCATTTTTCCTACGCTAGGGCAATGCTAATACTTTCTGGCCTGATGGTAGAGGCCTGCTAGGCTTCTTCAACACAGTTCTTTTAGCGTGTGTTAGCTACCCCGCTCCTGCAGCGACACAATCAACTTCAGGAAGGAAGGGTTTGTTTACATTGAATCACAGTTTGAAGGTGTAATCCACCATGGCAGGGGCAAGGGAGTGGGGGAAATCAAAGTTCTGAGGAGACTGATCACTTTGTCCCCTTAGTCAGGAAGCAGTGGAAAAAGGTGGATGCATGTGGTCAGCTTGTTTTCTCCTACTTGTTTGGTCCAGCGCCCCAGCCTGTAGAAAGATGGCAGCCATGTTTAACTGCATCTTTCTACATAAGCATTATCTATATAATCTTCTGCCTACATATTTGTTTCCAAGATCATTCTAGATCTTACCATATTGACAGCCAATATAAGCAATCACATGTAGATGGCACAGGAATGACCAAGAGTAGCTGCCAATGCAATCCTTAAGGATTAGAGGAAACTCAGCATCCTCCTTGTGGCAGAATGGCCCTTGCTTCCCTCATGAATAGGCATCTGGACACTGGAGGAAGGCATTAAGGAATGGTTTTGCTATTTTCCAAGTTCAGGAATTCCATGACTGGGAATTTTTTCTAACTAAAATTTGTATTGTTTGTTTTATTTTAATATATTATAATATATACATATACGAATGTTTTGTCTACAAGCATGCCTTTATACCACACACAGGCTTGGTGCCTTTGTAAGTCAGGAGAGAGCACAGGAACTAGAGTTAAGGGTGATTATAAACTATGGTGTAGGTGCTGGTAACCAAACCTGGGTCCTCTATAAGAGCACTAAGTGTTCTTAACCAATGGGTCCTTGTTCTACTCCATCCCATTTTTAAAATAAACTAAAATCTAGAAAACTAATTTTCTCACTTTAGTGAAAATAAATTGGTGATCTCTGCTTTTTTAAAATGAACTCTTCTTTTAAATAAGCTATCTTTAATTATCTTAATATTGTGCATATTACTTTTCTGGCAACTGAACAGTCTAAGAGTACAAGATTCTCTAGAAATGACACGGATAAAACCATAAGCAGGCCAGTCGTCTTGATTCAGGAAGAATGTTCTTTTCTTGCACCCTGGTTTTGGGTCAACATTTTTGCCTTTTGGTCCATAGCACACTGGTTCTGGCTGAAAGAATGGTAATGACATCACAATCTATTTCCATATTCAGACCATTAATCATTCAGTTGACTTCCCTAAGACTCAGGTCAGGCTTTTCAATGATTCCCTACCCTCAATACTCAGAGTTGTAGTTATAATGAAACAGGATTTTCACTCTTTGCATTTGAGAACCAAATGTCCCATCTGTTGATCTTGTTCTTCAGTCACAAGTGTTGTGGAACAGCTGAATCACTTACACTAATCCATAGCAACTGTGGACTCAGTTAGGAAACCCAAATTGAATGCCCAGCCTGGTTTCCTAGAGCTTCTTCTCAGGCGACGTAAACACATGGGTCTTTACGTGTTCTGTTACCAGTGGGGAGTTTACTTCTCTTGGTTCTTCTTTCAAAACTGATGCCAAGCTTTCACACTTTTCCTTCCCAGGCAATATGATATACAGAAATGACAATATGGTTAAACCAATCAGATTTTGCATTTTCATATCAGATCAGTAGTCATTTATTTGGTTTCTGGACATTTATTTGGTTCCTTTGGACAGAACTCAATAGCAACAGCCCATCTCTGCTCCTTGCCCACATGTGATGGATAACTGGGAACGGAGGCCTCCACTTTCAAGATCATTCACATGTTGGTTTGTTGTACTGTTAGCTGACTCCAGATGGGACTAGGAAACATCTGGTGTCTTTCAACATATGTCTACCCTTGGGCGTCTTTGTCTTAACACTGGGTCCCAAAAGTAGGTCTCAAAGGAATCTCCCAAGCTAACTTAAGAAGTAACACTGTCACTTCCAATATTTTCCTCTGATTGATCTGTCACTAAGTGTCACCTGCACCCAGAGCAGAGAGACAGATGCTACCTCTCTGTGCAAGGTGTATCAAAGAATTCATGGCCCTATTTAAAAACTTTCCCACAAAGCTAATCGGGAAGGTATCCAAGCCCAATATGTATTTTAGTGGGCTCTGAAGCCATGGCTTAGCAATCCTAACCTACCTTTCCCTTTTCAGTGACTTCAAAGTATGTCTCTTACACAAATGGTAGAGTTCAGTGTACTACAGCATCCCTTCTCATGCAAAGGGTTTTCTCCTTTCTGTGTGCAGTCTTGTTTTTACTCAGATAAAGGTACCTGACTATACTAATTCATCTGAGAGGGCCAGCCTATTCCTATGAACTTTTCTCAGTTTTTCATTAACATTTTCAAATAATGCAAAGCTCTTACCCCATTCCTTGAGGCTCCTCCCTAGACTGACAGACTGGTTTTGGCCAGGTTAAATCACTCAGACCACTATGGATCTCATTAGTACCTATGGTTTATATGGTTCTCGTAATTGTTCTTTTTTAAACACGGCACACTCAAGAAGGCAGGGATGATTAAGTTAACAAACCAATGGGACGAGTACGGATAAGCAAATCTGATAGTAATTCATGACAGTCAAGTCAAATCATAATTTCAATACAGGTTAAATATTTATTTTCTGGGACGCCAAAGTATGTGAATTTAGCTAGGAAACTTTTCTGTTCAGATACCTCTCCCCCCTCCCCCCCAGCAAATTATGCTCAACTAAAAATCTTGCTTACTTTTTGTAGCATGGTTGGCTTCATAATCAGTGGGAGACCCTGTCTCAAAACATAAGGTAGAGAGCCATGGAGGTAAACACCCAACACGGGTGTGGGTACCGGCATGGACAGATGCACGCACACACACAGCTGGGATGTGATGATAAATATGGAAATAGTGGTTAATGGTGAGTTGTATGATGGATGGGCATGGAAATAAGTAAGCCCAGTGAGCAATAAAAATGTTTTAGGTCTTCATATTACTAGTGGATATACACCTTCATAACAGACAACATGCCATATCCTAGTGGCAGTAATAACCAAGGAGTATGCGCTCCATAAAATATTTGCCTAGGACCCGCTTTTATTTGCAGAGATCTAGATACCTCACCATTTGATGCTTGGAGTACTTAAAGTAGGTGGAAATCGTCAAGGAAATGTTTTATATATTAGAATAAAACTGTTAATTATTGCTTTCTGTTGTGAAGGCACGAACCAGGGAAAAGATAAAAGCATCTTTCAAATTTAATGTCCCAATTAATTAATTTTTACTTATAAAACTGGAGCTTTTGCCAAGGCTTCTGGAAGCATTATAAAAGATTGATGTCATAAAGATAAGAATTTAACTAGGTCAAGCCCAACCATCAGATAATTCTTAATTAGGAATGAATCTCTCTGTAATTTCTATAAAATTGGCTGAATAACAGATGACATGCTGAATTACTAATGTAATTTAAGGAGTATATGATTTTAAATGGCAAACTCCCTTCTTGCTTATTTCATCAATGGTGTTCTCCGGCTTGACTCATTCCGCAGGTTCTTGTTTATTTTCAAGTTAGGAAAAAATGTCATCTTTAATTATAGATGGTGGCTAGAACATGTATCCCCCTGTGTGCCTCCTCTCCACACGGAATGTAAAATATTGGCTGGGAGAGGAAACATGTGCTTGTGTCAGAAGAGGCATCATTTCCCAAAGGTCACATTTGAAACTTGTTCAGTAAGTCGGCCTGGAACTTGTGGGCTGTGTGCAATGGTTTTCAAGAAGCAGAAAGGTCAGCCCCTCTAGGCTACTCTAGATATTGCTGAAGAATGAGACTTGCTTGGGTGTGGGGAAAGAAAGGATGGTGGGGAGACATAATGTGTCACGTCATGGACCAGTTGCAGAAATGTAATCCTGAACATTCAGGAGCAGTGAGAACGCATTCTTATTATAGTTTTGGGAACTTCAGTAGCAGGTGAAAGTGGGCTGTGGTGATGGGGAGACAGCTCAGCAGATAAAGTGTCTGTTGTGGAGGCTGGAAGACACAAATGTGAATCCCTGGCAGCCACTTAAAAGCCAGGTGTTGGTGGTGTGTGTCTGTAATTCAATTTTTGAGAAAAGGAGGTAGAGACAGCAGGATGCACGGGGCTTGCTAGCAAGCCATGATAAGGGAAAATTTAAGCTCTGAAATCAGAGAGAGCCCCTGTTTCAGAACAGAAGGTGGAGAGCAACAGAGCACCCAACACAGGTGTGTGTAGCAGCATGCACAAATGCACACACATACACAACTGGGATATGATGATAAGTATGGAAATAGTGGTTACTGGTTAGTTGTATGTTGGCTGGGCACAGAAATACAGAAACTTATGAGCGATGAAAATGTTTTAGGCCTTCATGTAAATGGTTAGACACTATATATATTTACATACATAAGTAAAAAATTATTTCTAGCTTTTTACCAATGTGAATTACATATTAATACAATGACATATACCTTTAACAAATCAATGTGACAGAGTATCCATCAAGAGATCTTAACTATGGTAGATAATAATATTTCAATATTAGAATGAATTTCTACCAGCCCATGTTTATCCCTTACTTCTGCATCAGAATCAACTTCAGTGTTTGTTAAAAATACAACATTTACTGGGACTTTCTCTAGTCTAACTGACCAAAAAAAAAAAAATCAGAAAGATGAGATCTAAAACTTTGTTGTAGTTTTTGAAACTCCCCAGGTTTTTTCTTTGTGGATGCTAAAATTATATCCTCATTAGAATTATGTCCTGGCTGGAGATATAGTCCAGTTGTTAGAATGTTTGCCTCATATACACAAAACCCTTGACTCAGTTCCCAGCACCACATAAATCAGAAACTACAGTGCTTGTGTCTAATCCCAGCCCTTGGGGGATGGAGGTAGGAAGAGCCCATGTTTAGAGGCCATTTGGGGATATACATAATTCTGTCTTTAAAAAAAAAGAGTGTTCAAGGAGTGACCTGTGGGTCCAGTAATCAAGTATTTGCTTTAAGTATGTAGAGATTCATGAGAATTATTGAACTGCGTCCAGGAAGCATCAATTAAGAACCAGTGTACAAGGGGGTTATGATCCCTCTTATTCAGCATTTGTTGAGAGTCTTTATTTAGACTATTTTTATAGTGATGAAATGATGCATTAATATTATCCCATATTCAAGATGTGCCAAGGTTAGGTAGGACAAATCAGCACCCACAGACAACACCTACTAATAGACTAGTCACCAAAATATGGATCCCAACATTGCTTGGCCTTTCAGGAAGTGGCTTCCTAAGTAAGCTTAGGTTACTCTAAGAAAACAAAACAAATGAAACCCCAGCATAAAATCTGAGCCACACCGAGGCAGTATCCTGGAGTGGGGTGCTTAGATGGCAGGCTCAGACAAAACAAGGTTGCTCATTCTTTTAACACCGAACAAAATCTTGCTCCCTCAATTATTAATTTCCAGAAGGAAAACTCCCCACCCCTTGGACACGTTCCTAGAATAAGTAGATTTCTGAACAGGCAGTGCCTTCCTATAGGACTCTCAGCCCCACTTTCAGCAGGTTAATTTAACTACCCAGACCTTCAGTGTGTACTTAATGAGCACCTCCGCCCCCATGCCTGTGAGAAGAATCTGATCCTCTGATTTCACAGGCACACAGGCATATATACCCCAGTGAGGGGTTCCCAGCCGGCCTGTAGACGTGCTGCTGCCAACATGGGAAGGGGTCAGAGAAATATGGGCTGAACCCTAGAGAAGTGGAGCAAAGATAGAAGCAGAAGTAGCAAGAGAAAGCTGAAGAGACTTCCCACAAGCAATTGTGCAGGAGTAAATGCTTCGGTAATGATTCCGAAGAAGTGGGTCTCAAATGGGAAGAATGCATAATGCACATAGATGGTAAGGACGGAGACCTACAGGTAGGGAAGCATCCAAAGTGCAGGGTTAATGTTTCCTTATTAGAAGCCTCAAAGGATGCAAATGATACTTAGGGAGGTCATTCAGACCATCTCTAAGAATTTATTGATGAACTACCGTCCTTGAATTCTCTGACCTCTTCTTGAATATGTTGACTGGTCAATTATTAGTGTCTTCTCTTCTTATTTGTGCTAATCTCTTATTTTTCTTTTAACCTTCTGAAAAAGGACTCCCCCTGCCCTGTAATACAGTAGCTTAATCTTTTGAAAGTAAAAATTTGTACTGTATGACTAAATTGTGCTTTATAGATAGCAACCTCAGCCATTCAAGAACGAACTGAATTTTGATGTATGCATATCACATCTAATTTGATTCCACACATTGCTATTTATATCATTTTTGTTGGGCATTCTTAAAGCTACCTATTATTCTGTTGGATATGTAGGTAGGTGAGGTTAGCTCATTTTGCAATTCAAAAATGGGTTTAGTTATTCATGTGTTCATTTCTCTATGAAATGGTGAATTTCTAAAAGGAACCAATGGAAAGCCATCTTTGATTTCGAGTTAGCTAGGGCACATTTAATTTTGCTGAAGCTTGGGTCAAATTTAGAATCTCTTACACTGCTGAATTGTAATGTTCCACCCAAGGAGTGTGACAGGCCACCGAGAACTGGGTAGGAGACAGAGCATGGGCTTGGAAAGAATTATCTCCTATCCTAGAGCAATGACCTATACTGAATTTCCAACTGTAAAATCTGACCTTATGAATCATGCAGCGTAACAGCCACTGGGAACAAGAGATCTCACATCTGCCTGCCAGCCCTCTGTCTGTCCAGTTATCTTTTTTCCCTTCTTTTAATTATTTTTTTTCTGAGTGAAATGTACTCTCCTTTTGCCTGCACCATTTTTTTTCACATTTTCCTTCTCCTGTTTTTAATTTCCATGGACTTTTTGTCCAGTTGCGAGCAGAGTCCAGTTTGAACTTTGGTTTGTGACTCCTGTTCTCCTCTGTTTCTGCAAGAGCCCTCATCATTTCGGTACATCTCCTTTATAAGCAGTGTGGAGAAATTACCCAAGGCCAGATGTTCAAGAGCCAGATGTTCAAGTCCTGAGACCACATTTCTCTGGGTTGAGGAAAGGGCAACTGTAGCTATTGTGCAATCAGAACAGGCTATCCAGATAGTTGTCATCTTACAGTTTGTAGCTACTGTCCAGTCAGAACGGACCGCCAAAGCAGCTGCAGTTATGTGGTTTGTGGTGAGGTGACTGGTAGTACATCTTGGTTCTGTTTGGGGTGTGGTCACCCATTTTCTTGGGCAATCAGGCTGTGCCGTCTTGTGATTTATATTTTAAAAGGGAAGAAAATGAGTCTCAGACACTTGAGATGATTCTCACAGGGCTCTGAGGGGTGCAGGTGAGTAGTGATGAGGTGCAGAACAGAGGAGAATCAGGTGCAGGGAGGGAGGGAGGAAGAATGGCAAGATGGAAATGAATGAAAGCCGCAAAGGCAGCTCTGAACTCAACTGAGTGTAAATCCAGGCAGGTGGGGTGGCTGAGACAAAACCGAGAAAGTCTGAACACATTGAATATGGAAAGTTAGCAACTCCAGCTTTGTTTTCAGCAAGGAAATCAAGTTTGGTGGCATGGCCTGGAACAAACTCATACTTGGTCCTGCTGAAGTTGAGCACCCAGGGGGAAGCAAGGCTGAGAAACGTCTGTCAGTAAATTTGCAACGCCTACTGATGCCTTTAAGTTCCCAGGCAAATGAGAACAGCAGCAATAACCAGATTTGTAAATGCTCTCTGCGAAGAGAGTGGTGCGGCTTTCCTTTTGTTCATATTCGCCTCGGCCAATAATTAGTACATTGAAAGCTCAATGCCTACAATTTATCTCTGATGTCTTTAGCACGTCTAAACATGCACTGGCTGTGAGGGTTGACCTCTGCTCCTGACAACTCCAGCAAGTTCTGAATCTCATTCAGCTGTCTGGAATTCTCTCTACCCAAGCATTTCCCCCGAGATTCAGCAAGAAACAAATGTGCCTCCTCCATTTATCCAGGTTCATATACTTTACACACGAAATGGAGGTCTTTCATTACATGCCCACCCTACTTGATTTTATACTTATATTTATTTTGAAGTTAATGAGTAAATAGAAAAGAAAGATCATTCATGGACCCTGGCCCCAAAGTCTGTAAAGAAATAGATGCTCAGCAAAAATTAAGCCTCTCTAGAAGAGAAGTCTGGGTTTTTAGTGTGGAGATTATTTTAGCTTTGAGAGTTTTCCTAAATGCTTTGGATCAATGTTGCAGCTTTGTTTCAATAAGAACTTTGTGTAGTGTCTTGAAGTCTTTCTCTTAAGTTTGAAATGGAAGCTGTACATGGAAACCCGCATTTCTGCTATCATCTCTAGCCTTTAAATCTGATTGGCTGTTGCATTTGATCAATATGTAGTTCTAGAGGGACTAGTTAGATGGATAAGTAGTTAATGGATTTTAGGGGTGGGATTGAGGGCAGTTCTTGGGACTGGAAAAATTATCTTGACTAAACTAAGTATCATAGAGAATTTTTGCATGACATGGCCTCAATATCTATATGGAGCCCTTTTTAGAATTTATTTTGAACTTTACTATTAAAAAGTTGAAAATTAAAAAAAAAATCACACATCAGAATTAACCAGACCCAAAGACCATACAACTCAATGAATTTCTATACAATTAGAGTAGCCATTCAAAATGGTAGATGGGGAGCCTCACATTGGTTTTGATCTTTCACTAGCAAATATGTTTTTATGGTTTTGTACCACCAAAACAAAAACACTGACATATTTAGAACTAGATAAACAATTAGCCTCATACTTTCATAACTCATGTTTGTTCATAACCTGCATTCAGTTCTTTCTTATGCCCTAATATTTAGCCAGCGTTGAACCAAACAGTTGTGTGATATTAGGCACCCATCTTTATGTCTTTATGTCTGACATGAAGTAAAAAACAGATTATATGTCTGAGTTTGTGTATGCGGCATTGTTAGAAGAAAGTGGCACATGCTGGGGAAAAAAATTAAACATTCCAACATCTCTTTAACTAGCTCTGATGTCAGTACTAATTGCATACATCCCGCGATCCCTGTATCCACAACCTCAGCATGTTGCTGGTTAGAGCAGGTAGGTACATGTGTGATGGGGATATCCTTTTCTAAGAATATCCTTCCAGAGGTTGTTCAAATTCTCTCAATAAGACTCTCAGGAGAGCATGCGGAAACCTTGTCTGAACCCAGCACATGGTGAGCAATCAACACAGCTCATTTTAAAACATGCCTCCGTCCCTTTGTGCACAATTTAAGATAAATAATCTGAGCAAGGTGGATTTGGGTTTGTGGAAATAAATACGGAGGGATTAGGAATGGGGCTGAGAGACTGAATAGGAGAATTCTCATGGTTTGGTGGAATTTAACTTTCAATCATTAAAATAAAACAGCTTTCACCCATATATGTCTTGAGGAGGCTGACTCTCAGAAAACATGTGAATCTAGGGAAAAAAACTAAATAGAAGTCTCGAACAGATACAGCATATGCTATTCTTTATATAAAGAATAAGTTGTTCTTATCTTGGGATATTGGCATAGCAGGGTATTTTATGCATTTTACAAAAATATGATTTTAAGTTCATGGATATATGGTCTTCATCAAACATACATATCTGTGTTTTCATTTAAATGTAAATGTGCCTCTGAATGTTAGAAAACAGGTGTGCCCACTCTTTATTCTTTCCAGAGAAACACTAAGAGCAGTGAGATTTTCTAATGAATATTTTTCCTTAAATTATTTTTTACGTCTCTCAAGATCATCTTAGTAATTAATTTCTTTTATAATTTAAACATCTATCTTTTTTCCTGCAAAGAGGAAGAAACAAACAACATCTGAGAAAGAGCTCTGATTGTCAAGACAGCACAATGTGTCGCTAGCTGGGGAGACATTTGTACAACTTACAGAGAGATATAAATATATTAGTTTGGGGATTGTTGCTTTCAAAGCAAATATTACATTGTCACAAACATCACACCCTCAAGCCAAGGTATGTATTAATGGCTTCATTATTAAAATCTGGTTACTGTCTCAGAACCGTAAATCTGTCAGTTATGGTAATTTTATAAAATGTAGCCATACATATTAATACAAGTTTTCAGTTCAGTAGAGCATCAACAATAACCACATATTTTAATTCTGGAGAGGTTGGAAAGCAATATTTTTTTAATTTATTAAAAATTTCCACCTCCTCCCCTCCTCACATTTCCCTCCCATTCCTCTTTCCCTTCCCCCCCTCCAGTCCTAAGAGAAGTCAGGGTGCCCTGCCCTGTGGGAAGTCCAAGGCCCTCCCCCCTACATCCAGGTCTAGGAAGGTGAGCATCTAAACAGACTAGGCTCCCAAAAAGCCAGTACATGCAGTAGAATCAAAACCCAGTGCCATTATCATTGGCTTCTCCGTCAGCCCTCAATTTCAGCCACATTCACAGAGTCTGGTTTGATCACAGGCTCGTTCAGTCCCAGTCCAGCTGGCTTGGTGAGCTCCTACTAGATCAGTTACACTGTCTCAGTGGGTGGACGCACCCCTAGCAGTCCTAACTTCCGTGCTCATGTTTTCATTTTTTAAGTGTGAGAAAATACTCTCCAAATCAGATGGGTGTGTGTGTGTGTGTGTGTGTGTTCCTGTGTGTGAGTACATGCGGAGGTCAGAGGTTACTGTTGGATACTATCCTCACTTGATTCCCTACCTTGTCTTTTTGAAAGAGGATGCTTCATTGAACTGATAGCACACCAAATCAGATATAGTGGGTGGCCAGCATGTCCCAGGGATGCTCCTGTCTCTGCCCTCCACCCTACTGGGATTAGAGGCTTGTATCACCATGTCTGGTTTTATTTGCATTCTGAGGATTGAGCTCAGGTCTTCATGTTAAAACAACTTAGCCATCCTCCTAGCCCTTCAGAATGAAAAACTTCAACTAGAATTTGCCAACATTAACATAGACAAGAAATTTGTCATACTCCCCACCCAACTGAAACCTGATTAACTAAAAGAAAATCCAGGAGAGCCTTACTCTCTTGTTCTGTATTACTCTGACAAATAAATTTCCCAAGCCTACTTTCATGTACAGTGTATTTTGTAATTCTAATTTGAAGATACAGTTCTAATTTGAAGATACAGTTCATCTTCAAAACCTGTCTCACTTACAATGTCATATTATCTTTCTATCATGACTTTACTGTTTATGTCCCTGCCCCGTTGTATGTAAACTAAGATTTTTCTATATAGCTCAGAGTAGTATGTATGCTGAGGCAGAACAAACAGTCCTTGTGTATCTGCTGAAAGATGGTTATCTATCTCCTCTTTTCCTAAAATGGATCTTGGCTTGCATGAAATAATTTTTACAAACAGCCAAATTAAATTTAAATTCTTTTTATATATGATATATTTTGATAGTCTATTCATCACTAAAGTCTTTATAAAACAAGTTTCTTTCAGTTTGAATAAGATAGCCTTAAGTTTGACAAGGTTGGGGGGAAAGACTCAAAGAGTTAAAAGATTCCGAAAAGTCATTAGGAAAATTTGAACAAAAGAAAATCCAGAGAATAACTTAGTTTGTTTTATGTCAAAATATTGCTTTTCATCTTAATCATAAGGCCATCAAAGCAGCCAGGTTGTTTAGAAGGGATTGGCCATTCTGTGCGTTAAAGGCCCTTGAGTATAACGCACGCATCATGGATTGGACTAGCTTAAACTTGACTTACTAGAGGAAAGCAAAACCTATTTTCCTTTCGAAATTGCAGTGGAGCCAATGTTTCTACTATTTATCTCCCTCCTCTTTCCGGTCCTTCTCTTAGCCTCATTTGCCAAGATTACACACAGGAGCGTAGCAATACGGTACACCAAATACACCCTGCCTTCATCATAAGTATTTCAAAGTACACTATTAAGGCAAAAAAGAAAATCGAATCTTATTAACAGGATTAACTTCTGAACAACAAGTCTCAAAATCCATTAGAAAGAGAATTGACAGTGTCAGCAATAAGGCTCTGAGAAATCATTTCATTAAAAGCCCTTTATTTTTAAAAGCTGATTACTTCTCCATTCTGCCAGGTCTAAGGATTAAAACCTGGCAGGGTGGAGGGTCCACATTGGGCGATAATCCCTTCTTGTTCATTTGCTGGAGATAGTTTCTCCAAGTCACATAGGATGCTCTATGCATCTCACCCTAGTGGGCTGATTTATCTTTTGGAGAAAACAAATAGAAAGCAAATACAAAGGCCATGCACACAAGAGGAGGAAATGAATACTATAAACCTGTCGTGAAGCATTTCGAATCAGAAGGAGATTTTGTGAACATGGAGTCCCTAACCAAGAGTGAGAACCGTGTAGCTCAGTTAGCTCACACCACACAGCCCCAGTAGCTTCAATGTGTTCAAAAATGGGTGTTTCCTCTGGTTTTGTTATAGCATCTTCACCCTTCCTGCCATATTAAAATCACTCATTTCTTTTTAATTTACAAGCCTGTGGACTGTAGGCATAAGTCACAAACAATGCCACACCAGTTTGGAATTATGATTAATATGGTGATATTTATTTAAAGGGGAAAAAACTTACAGATCACCGTCCCAGACAACAGCCCTCTGCACAACCAGGAAGAGAGTCTAGTCGCCGGTGGAGCAGGAAGTGAAGAGAGAGAGGAGAGGGAAGTGGCCGCTTTTTTAAAGTGAGAGAGACCACGCCCCAATGGGCTGGTATCTCAGTGGCTATAGGCTGGAGGAGCGGAAGGACCTCCCGCAACACCTCCCCCTTTTGTTTAAGTAAGAGAGTTCTAAA
>NC_022011.1:7372292-7373658 GCF_000317375.1 Microtus ochrogaster
TCTTGTGCAGCTGGTACCCAAAGCAGGTCTTGTAGTAGCGCTATCAGTATCATGACGTCATATCAACCAGGTGGAGTTGTTGTTATGGGGCCCCATCTTCTTCCTGGAAACTTCAAATGTCACTTCAGGAAAAACTCATTGTTCATTGTGAAAAAAGCTAGCTGGGTGGTGGGACATAGCCTGCTGCTCCTATTACAACAGAGTGGAGCCCAGCGTGATAATGAACTCCACGTAAAACCTGAAAGAGCTTAATTTTAATCAGAGAAAAAAAAAAAACAGTTTAACACAGCTTTTGGCTGTTAGTTGATGGCATGCTATAGAGAGATTTCCTGATTCGGCCACAGCAGCAGACAAACCGCTATGTCATTTTAAAGCGCAATCTTCCTGGGGCTGTGCTGCTAGCGTGAACTCTGGCTTTAAAGCATTTCAATGGATTTTATGGGACTGGATGTTTGTGTTCCCACTTGGGATCGGAAGAAGAGTGCTCTGAGACTTCTGAGACTGTGCATATGACTCAGCGCTCCCCGCCTGCACCTGGGCAGACTGCAGAATCAGGCTTAGGCAGGTGGAAGAGCATGGCGGATTCCTGCTGACATACAGAGACATGTTTTCAGACTGTGCAGTGCTCTGCGTGTTAGATTTGGCTGTAACTTGGATGAAAAGAATTTCTGTGCTGCACGCTCAGTCTCAAAATTAAAGTGCTGAGTGCCGCCTCTACCTGGCGGCCCCAGAGCTAACACAAAATGGTACGTCCTCCATTTTGAAATTTTCCTGACTCAGCAGCAGGAAAAAAACTGGCTGTTTTAAAATGCCGGCTTTCTGGGCTGTGTCGCCATTGCGATCTCTGTCTGGCTCCTGCAGGAGACAGAGCTTTTGAATGGAGCATTTGGAGTAAAGTGCTACAATTTGTTTGATGGCAACTAGACTCACTATGTGCCTAAAAGGAAGTCATTGTGTGCTGTGGCTCAGTGGCACAAGCACCTCCACCACGCTACTGGTGCAATGTGCAAGGATCAGAGGCATGAGTGGCTCTGCCATGTGGGACTGGGTGGGGCAAGCAGGCAGTGCCTGTTTTTGACCTAGGAATTGTCACAGCTTAGATTCTTAAGCGCTTAGTGATTTAAAGGTGCAAAACAAAAGTGTTCCTGGATAGTAAAGAAAAAAAAATTACAGATTCACAATAAAACAGATTAAGACACTGTTGGATGAATGTACGTAGGCTTGGGAGAGAGAAGAAAAAGAATATAAAGAATAAAGTTAATATCTTAAAAAAAAGGTAAAGTCTTTAAAGAGACAGAATACAGATAGTTAAGAGATTAAAAGAAATAAAGAAAATAAGCCACGTAAAAATGGAAAATTCACAGAG
>NC_022011.1:7374192-7384335 GCF_000317375.1 Microtus ochrogaster
GAGATATATTTCAGTTAGATAGGCATTCTTCATATCTTTCAAAGACTGCAGAATATGGCATTTAAATGTTTTAATAACAGGGCTTTTCATGACAATGAGACACGTCTGCTCCTGACAGCGCCAATCTACTTAAAGAGGAAGATGGGCATAGAAGAGGATCCTTATGTAGTTGGTTCGCCATTTGGGCAAGAAACTGCTCTTGCATGGACTGATGCATAAACTGGACACAAAGAACCCGCAGAGAGAGGACTGCTGAACTTGCCTAAAGGTGAGATGGTCTTTTGGGGTTCCTGATTCATGACAGAGTCTGCGAGACATTCTGCAGGACACAGCAGAAAGTGACTGAACTGTCTTTGGAATTTCGTACTTGATGAAAATGTCTGCTGGATACTATGGGCCTGAAGGCTGAAGATGGATGCCTCAATGGTACAGAGGAACTTTGGATGACTGTCCAGGCAGAGAGATGTCTCTGTCATTTCTAGAGCTTTGGATTTCTTGTTTGCTTAGGTAATATTATATCCTTCTGGAGTCTTTGATGGAGTTGAAGAATGGATAGGTAGTTATAGTTTTCCATTGTTATAATAAAAGATAAAATAGATATAAATATTGTAATTGTAATTCTTGCTTGATAACTGTTTTGTTATTTGTAATTTTGCTATGTTAAAGTTAAAGCCCTTTCTTTTTTGTTTAAACAGAAAAAGGGGAAATGATGTGGGAGTGATTTCTTATTAATAAAGAAACTGCCTAGACACATTTGATAGGCCAACCCTTAGGTAGGAGGAGAAAACAGAACAGAATGCTGGGAGAAAGAAGCTGAGTCAGGGAGTCGCCATGGTTCTCCCACTACAGGCAGAGACACAGGTTAAGATCATTCCTGGTAAGCCAGCTCATGGGCTACACAGATTAATAGAAATGGGTTAGGTCGCTATGTAAGAGCTAGCCAATAAGAAACTGAAATTAATGGGCCAGGCAGTGTTTAAAAGAATACAGTTTCCGTGTAATTATTTTGGGTAAAGCTAGCCTTGCGGGTGGCCGGGTGCCAGGGACACAGCCCCGCAGCTCCCTATTACAACAGTGGACCCTGGAAAGATCTGGAGAATGCGCTAGAGAGGAAGGCAAGGTCCAAGGCCCAGGGATTAGAACTGTACTCCACAGACAGATGAAGCAGTCTAGCAATCATTTACCAGGATAGAGACCCCAGTGACATCTGTGTGGCTGGCTCATCACTGGCTGACTGGTGAAATAAAACTGTGGGGTTATTATGAAAACTTTCTTTTAGAATGCCTGTCCATTTCATTAACTATTTGTTGGCCAGAAGTTCTGTTTGTTTGCTGCTTCGGTCTCTCAGCACCTACCATGTTCTAAACGTTAACCCACTGTCTGAAGCAGAGCTGGCCAAATTCTTCGCCCGTCCGACTCTATATGCTATCTGTTCACTGTGCTGATGGTTTACTTGCTGTGAGGAAATTCTTAATTTTTGTGTATGTCTTTTGTTAGTTCCTGGGGCTTTTAAGTTGTAAAACTAGAAAAGAGACCTATAGAGGGGAAAAGAGGTATTGGGTAAGGTTGGGAAAGAGGGCACCAATTGCACATCAGTTGGGGAGGAGGCTCTTTGGGTGTGATGGAAGAGTGCAGTGGAGGTCAGGGTGATGTGGAGAAAGATGGACAAGAATCAACAACAAGAAAAAATGTTTAAAATGCCATGATGACATCTAATACTGTGTATGCTGAATTAAAAATACCCAAACAAACCAACCACTCAAAACAAACAAACAAACCAAACAAAAGAATGAACCAAAAAAAACCACACACCCCTTCCACAGCTCCCCTCCCCCCCCCACAAAAAGAAAAAGAAAGCAATAAAACCAAAACCTTACAGCTCTTCTCTGGTAAAATATGTGGTTAAAGGTTAGAGATCCAATCCTTACCAATGATTTCTCAGGGTTTCTCTTTATAAGATATCAGTTTGGTAGAAAATGTTTATTTTATTCATAGCCACTTATTTAGAGAGAAATTACTGAAACATTACAAATTAACTACAGTGTTTGAATTGTATTTGAGTCAGGCTCTTTTGGTCATCTGAGGGGAACAGAGGGACAGCCCACCACATCACTGGTGTGTCTAGAGGCTTCTCACTTGGTGGAGAGCGTGAGGAAAGTCTAAGATGGCCCTGGGCTTTGTCTCTCACCTGAAAAGCTAAGACTCTGGTGGGAGGAGTCTAGACTTAGTTTCTCCCTTCCCCCTCTCTGTAGCAGGCTTTCTCAGATGCCAGTCCCCAAACCATGATATGGCAAATTCTTATTACCTTTAGTTTAGGCTTGTTCCACTAGCTCTTTCAACTTATATTAACCTGTTTCTTTCCATCTATGTTTACCTCAGGCTTTTTAGCTTTCTTTCATTCGGTATGTTCTGCTCCACTTTTAGCTGGCTGGTGATGGTTTCTTGGCTGGCTGGCCATGAGTTTTTCCCTCTTTTTCTCCTTCATTCTCTCCTGAGCTTCGATTCCTCCTTTAACTTATTCTCTCTACCTGCCAGCCCTGCCTGTCCCCTCTTTTGCCTAGCAATTGGTTGTTCGGCTTTTTGTTAGACTAATCAGGTGCCTTAGGCAGTCAGTCAGTCAGTCAGTCAGGCAGGCAGGCAGGCAGGCAGGTAAAGCATATGCAATACACCTTTACTTAGTTAAACAAATGCAGCATAAAAAAGAAACACACTTTTACTTAGTTAAAGTCATATTCTACAACACCTCCCCTTTCCCGCTATGCTGCCCAGGAATAAAACTAAAGTCTCATGATACTTGGCAAATGCTTTTACTGAGCAACCTTTTAAACTTTTTATCTTGAGAAGGTCTTATTAAGTTGCCCAGATTGGACTGAAACTTGCTCTATAGCCCAGATAGGCCTTGAACTTGCCTCAGACTCCTGGGCAGCTAACATTACAGACCTATTCCATCAAGCCTGCAGAGTTAATTATTCTTATTTCAATTTACTAGGCCTTCCTTGAGGAACAGTACCATTCTAAAAGGGTTAAAATCAAGTCTAATTTGCAAGAATTTTATATTGTAATTCCCAATAACCTATTTCTTAATTCTGAGACAAAAAAAAAATACTTTTAAAGCATACTTCCTGTTCTATTGCTCCTGGTTGAATGCCAGCCTCCAGCCACCAGTCACAGATTTATTTGGAGGCTCATAAGGTGGCACCACATCGACTGTTGAAGCTCTTTCCTTGTGCATATTTTTACTGATCCTTAAATATGTGAGGTCTCTTATTTAAAGAGTAATGCCATACATCTTTTGATAGTATCTCCTGAATAAAATGCCAATAAAAAAGAGAAAAATCTAACAACTTGTGCTTTGTATATACCTCAAAAAAATTTTGACTTTTTGGCTTGCAATATGTCCAATTGAGCTTACAATTGGTTTATAAGGAAAATATATCTACATCTATACCACATATCATGTTCCTTCTCTCTCTCTCTCTCTCTCTCTCTCTCTCTCTCTCTCTCTCTCTCTCTCTCATACACACACATATGTGAACAAACTTACAATTTTTCTTATGGTTTATTTTACAGGCTAGGTTTGGTCTTGATTAGAGAGGTGTACCTATCTATAATGTTAAACTCCAAGTTCACCAGGTTTCTGAACTGAGAATTGAGGCTCAAGCCCAACTCTCATGGCATTGCCATGTCTGTGCTTCTGCACAGAAATGTGTTTATTATCTTTCTTAGAAAAAGCAAGAAAAAATGAGGATACAATGAGAAGGGCTAAAAATAAAATTAAGTCCAAATTGATCTCAGCACCATCAAAGCCTCTAGATCACTTTTGTTTTCTGATTTTTTTTTTTCTTAGAGTCAATGTCTGCTGATGCTACCAGACTGTATGCAGCCCCTGGGTGGACTGCCAAGCTGGTTAACTCAGTGTACCCGGTACTAATTCAAATCGGGTGTTTGCACTGGATACTGATCATAGTAGGCCCTGTATTCTCAGTAGGATCATGAACTCAGCTTTTGAAGGTGGGAGATCAGAGGGCTGGAGGTAGAATGGCTTTGGGCCACAAGTGGGAATTAACTCCATGTGAAAAACAAAAAAAAGTAAATCTGACCTTACAAAATGGTTTGGGTGCCAACCACTGCTCTCTTTTGAGCATTTCCCCTCAAATTTGATCTTGCTTATTGGGTTTTTGTGATGAAAGCCTTTTATTGATTAGTACTGAGCACTTGAAGTTAAGTGGCTCTGTGGAAAATAGGGAATTAGATGATCATTATTTTTTATCTTCTCTGAAAAGTGCAATTTCTAGTTAGACATCTGACTAAATAAAGCCCAGGGTGTCTTTGTACCAGCGAGCGAAAGAGGACTTGATACACAGAATATCAAATGCAGCACTCCACTGTGATTGGATCTAATTAAATGGTTCACAGCAGCCTGGAAAGAGGAAGCTAGTGCTCACAGGAAATGAAGTGGGCATTTCCTTTTATGAGTCGGTCCGGGATGGAGCAGGCAGTCCCTTTCTTAGAACTCTATCAAACCCCAGTAGAAATTTCAGCTATTTTCTATTGTGGCTCTATGCTTGCTCCCAGATACTCTGTACAGAGTTTCCCCAAAGGTTTAAGGATTTCCCCCCAAAGCAAACCTTGGTCCCAAATCATTTTTAATTCTATTTTAATAAATGTCTACTAAGAGACCTAAGAAAGGGAACTGGAATCCCGATCCTATCATGCTTCCTGAAGAGTCTTCATCTTTTACTCCAGGGTGCTAGGTGTTGTCCGTGTGCTTTGTCATTCATCACCTTTTGGTGCTAACAGTGGCTGTGGTTCTGGCACATCTGCATTTGTAACAACTGCATGGCAGAGGCATCGCATATGCAAGATGGGTAAGTGGGTCACTAGGGCAGTGAAAATGCCTCTTTTTGTTTCCTTAGCCAAACCTTGTGAAATCCTGAACTTGAGCACGCACTTCAGATGTGACAAACAAGTGTGTGATTAAAGACCTCAGTTCTGCTACAGGGACTTTTGCATAAACTTCAAGTGAATTGGAAGGGCAGGGAGGCAATATCAAGGTCCCTCAGAATTCTTCATTCATATCACAGAGCAAGTGAAAGGCTGAGGCCTGGAAAACCGGTGACATCGTTTAAAGCACAAACAGAAATGGTCAGCTTGTTGACACCTCTTGTCTTAAAACAATATTCCTAGAAGAATTTCTGGCTGCCCCATTCTCTATTTAGACACGGAGTTTTTATATTGCAAGTGATTGAGAAAGAATGAGAAAAAGCAATTTGCTATTCTCTTTGTGGCTTTTCATTTTCTGGTTATATAATCTACTTTTATCTGAGAAGCGATCTGGGAATAGTATTGTACCCCTGTCTACCACAAAGGATACCTTTTGGATACTGACAATAATGGAAGCAACTCCAGGTTGTGCTCCCACTGTGGATATTGTGACCTGGTGTGTCAGATTCGTCTTGCTCATTCTGTTGATGCTGGTTAGCCGGTCCTGGGATCTTGCACAGTACTCATATCTAGACCAGCAAGAGTAATCTTTCTAAATTACTCTGTTAGAGCTAAAATTAAGTAGATACTACTATGCCACATCCTTGAATTCTGAAAATATATTTGTAAATTGTTAGAATAGAAAAAAAAAATATATGTAATAAAGAAATCTTGCCCAAAATGCACTAAATGTATCCTGGAATATATGTCAATAATTTCAAAATGAAATCAAGAACTGCATTGTAACCCCTGTCATCATCATCTCCTTTATCCCAGGTATTTTAGCATTTAACATATGACAAGAAAATGACTAGTGTAAATATTTGAGAAAAACAAGCATAACATTTGTTATTGAAAAGTAATTCAGGAGCTCGGGTTGTATCTCAACTGGTAGAGTACTTGTCTAGAATGACCGAGGCCCTGAGTTCAACCTCCCATTGTTGCATAAGCCAAGGATATGGGTGCATGCCTGTGATGGCAACCCAGCAGCTGGAAAGATCAGAACTTCATGCAAATTTCTGCTTGGCTACATAGGGAATTTGAGGCCAACACAGCCTTCATGAAACTTTGTCTCGAGTCACACATCACACACACACACACACACACACACACACACACACACACACACACACACGAGCAACAAAAAGGAAAAAAAGTAATTTAAAATGTTGGAATAAAAACAATAGTAATAAGTTCTTGTGAAAATGTAAATAAAAGACAGCTGAAATGGAAGAAAGAATATTTTCTGGATATATATATATATATATATATATATATATATATATATATATAGAGAGAGAGAGAGAGAGAGAGATTGAGAGAGAGAGAGAGAAATAGAGAGATGAGAATTAAGACGTTGGAAGCATCTTACCTTTGGAACCCTGGATACCTTAGCACACAAAGTGGTCTTATTTGCACCCACTATTCACATAGAGACCACTCATTTAAGTTTGTACTAATCAGCATGTGTCATGTGTCACCATTACTATGACCACCAATGCCATGGTTGGTATCTTACCGTATTTCTGTCCGTGTTCTTAAAAGGGCTCTGTAGACTAAAGTGGTAATGGAATTTTTCCCTAGCTGTATATTTTATAATACCAGCTGTTGCATACATATTGTTAAACTTTACTACATTTAGTCATTGCATTTCATGATATGCACAGGCTGCCATTTCCATACCTTTCTATGATCCGCAGGCCTCCTTTGCCCAGCCTCGTTCCCATGGCGAACATTATGTAGGGATGCCTTGCTCTCCTGGCTGTAGATTCTCAGGAGTCAGATTGTCATGCGAAGAGAAAAGCATTTTAAAGTTTAATTACTGCTGGCAGATTGCTTTCCAACTGTGTGGTAACTCTTTACATTTCTTTTACATAAAGTAAACTTTGTCTGCATCAAACAGCTCCTAAATTGGATGTTTTAGGCTGATGGATATAAAGTGATATTTCATTGTTACCAAATTTGCATTTTATCCGCTAGTACTGAATTGAAGCATTTGAAAGGATATTTGCCATCCGTTTTGATTTCCTCTCTGTAAATTGTATTTTTGTATTCTTTAGCGATATATTAGGCAATATATGTTTTCCTCCTTAATGTGGTCTTTGGTTGTACCACCCTAATGTGCCCAGTGTCATCCCCTTCACACTCTGGGTATTAATGAAACATAGTGAAGTGTCTGCTTTTTGTGATGCCGAGTTTTCCCCCTCAAATATCAAGTATCCCTGGGCTGATTTTTTTCTTTGATTTGTTTAGCTGTCCATCAATTTCACACATCTTCTATATTTTTCATGTAGATTGAGAATGTTTCCTGAAATTAATGCCAAGTAATGCCAGCACTCGAGGAGAACAAATGTCAGGGCATCTTGTGTCTAGCCTCTCGGGTCTATCTATGGTAGCCAGGCTACACAGTAAGAGAGCATCTCTAATCAATGAGCGTACTAAAGAAGGACAAAGTCTTCTTCTTAAAGATAATAGGTAACTTTCTAAACTTGCCGTCATGACTTTTACTCCCTTAAATAAATCAATTAGAAATTGTCCTCCTGAATAAACTTTGGATTTGTTTGAACTTCAAAATTGCAAAAAAAAAAGTAATAATAATGTGCTAAAGAGATGGTTTAGGAGTTAAGAACACAACACAGGCAGCTCTTCCAGAAAACCTGAGTTCAGTTTCCAGAACCCACAGGAACTCACACTCAGGATTACCTGCAGCTCCAGAGCCAGGGGAGCTAACATTGCTGGCCTCCTTGGGCACATACTCTCACCTATCCACACACTCCATACAGTGTGTGCACATATGCACTCACACACACACAACACACAAGCACAAAGACACACACGCAGAAATATACACACATATTCACTTGCATGCACCCCCCATACACCACAGACACACAATTAACAATAATAAGACAAATCTTAAAGTAATAATATAACTCTCCTTAAATCCTTTCTTGTTCTTCTTTGAAACTTGTTCTTTAAAACATGTGTTTTAAATATTTATTCTTCTGGCTAAAATGTAATATCAGCAATTAGAAGTTTTTAATTCTTGTTCTTCGTTCATATAGATGTATACGCACATCTATATGAACGAAGAACAAGTGTATTATTATACACACACACACACACATCCCTTGCGAAGACTATTAAGTTCTTAGAACCATAGGGATCTGAGGCTTAGAAATGGTGAGTTGATTCAGACTTGTTTGCATCTTTGATAAATGAAATCGGAGGGTTTCTGGTTAATGATAAATTACAGGAAGTGAAGAAGAGCCCATCATGGCTTCCTGGCTGAAACTGTGAATATGACTCTCAAAGGAAGATAGACATTCCAAATAAAATGACTGTCAATAACCCTTCTCCATTCTCAAACTGGGATCACTATGTTGATGGAAGACTGGAACTTGGTTTTGAAGCCTAGGTGAAATATTGAGTGTTGACTTTAAAACCTTATATTCTGATTCGGTCGCCAAGGAGTGTGTAACTCCACAACTTAAACGAGAAGAAGAATGCGGGCGGCATTGTACCCTGCATTCCAGTGAAAACAGAAGTAAATAAGAAGGACCATGGCAATGGCAGTCAAAGACTTAGGTTAATAATCTCAACCCTCACATGGACATCTCCCAATTGCTGAGCCTCTTTGATCTTCACTCTTATCCGCACATAAATGGACACAGACACCCTTGCCCGAAGGAGGTATTGTGAATAAGCAAAGAACCTACATGATGCTGGTGGCACTGAGGGATCAATAGTTTGTATTATTCTTTTTGCAAGAAATGTAATATACTAAAGGGAAAAAGCGTGGGTCTCATATGCCAAGAGTAAATGAGAAAATGCAATATACGAAGGAGATACCCAGCAGTCAGTTTGAAAAGGTTCTGATGCCAAAGGACACTAAGTGGCAAACAAAACGTCCTGTCAGCCTTACCCGTGATGCTGGTAAAAGAGTTATTAATTAATCACCAACCAGCCATAAGGTGTTACAGTGCCTGTTACGTTTAAATATGCTTTATTATCTGACATCCAACATATGGCACATGGTTATGGGGTGGATGGCACTAGTTTTAAAGGTCATCACTACCCAAATGAGCAGATCTGAGATGGAGAAATTAGTTAATGCTCTCAGCTGCTGATTTAGTGTGAACGTATCCAACAGAGTCGAGGCACTCCAGATGGCAGGCAGCGAAAATAGCTAAGAAAGATGATGTGTGTTAACTGTTCCTTAATGACACCAATGGCTCACCGGGGGAGGAGAGGCAAGGAAGAGAGGGAAGGAATCCTTCTTCAAGTACTGATGTAGCTCATGGGCAAAGCAAAGATCTTTTCATCTGGTTCTGAGGAAATTAACTCCCACTAGCAACAAATAGAAAAGGCACTCTTGCATCCATAGTGTTAGTATTGCTACGGATGGGTATTCCCACACATTGTTTCTGTTAATATTTGATGAGTCTTTCCATATGCTAGCGCTGTTTTGTGTTTAACAATCATAGTTTTAGTTATTTCTCTCAACAACTCATGGAGGCAGTTATGCTGAAGCATTCGGGCTAGGGAGCCAGACTTCATGGACTCCAGTTCTATGTCAGTAACTTCAACGAGTGACTTCTCTGAGGCAGTTTGTCCTGGTGACATTACTACATGCCTTACAGATATGTGGCAAGCTCCCAGTGAGAGCACTTAGCGGAACGTCTAAGTCATACTGAGTATGCAACAAATTTTAATGCCTTTGCATTAACAGGTAAATTTGTCTTTGTTCAAAGTAAGGAAAAGAAAGATTCTAGATATTAAAGATCATGCCCACAGTCATAGGACACAAATTCGAAGTCAGATCTAAGGCTGCCTTCTAAACTGGTATCATTACGCCGATCCACAGGAGAGCATTTGCTACCAATGCAAGTCACTCTCTCAGGTGCAGGGCAAATAGGCCTTCCATGTAAATAAGAAGTTAACTGTAATTCTTCAGCTAACTGCAGTATTACAGCAAGAAAATTGAGGATCCCAAGCAGAGCCAGGTCCAAATCATTTGGTCTCTGATTAAAAGAAAAGCAAACAAATTTGCTCGGGTTTGTAGTGGGACAGCCAAGAAACAAATGTGGATGTGCACTCACAAACTCTCTCTCTCTCTCTCTCTCTCTCTCTCTCTCTCTCTCTCTCTCTCTCTCTCTC
>NC_022011.1:7384435-7418132 GCF_000317375.1 Microtus ochrogaster
CTCTCTCTCTGTGTGTGTGTCTGTCTATCTGTCTGTCTGTCTGTCTGTCTCTCTCTCTCTCTCTCACACACACACACACACACACACACACGGGGAAGGAGAGAGACACAGGTATGGGGAAATGAATAGCAATCTTAAATATTAAACCATAATTCAAGTTGAGTTTTCATAATCCAAACATCATCATCCTTCTAACATCATCAAATCTTCTAAACTCTAAACCTCTCTGATTGTTGATGTAATACATATAGAAAATTCCCCACCTGGTCTCTTGTTAGAGGCCACAGTCAAAGTTTGGGTGTACTAAAAGTATTGTATACAATCACCTTCCAGTTGTAGACATGTTATAAATGAAACATGAATGCATTTCAAGATTAGACTTAGATTCCATCCCTATAATATCTCATTATATCTATGGAAAACTTATAATCTTTGCAACCCAAAATACTTTTGTTCCCACACAGTTTAGAAGGAGGGACTCTCAATTTATGAAGACAAACATCAGTTTTAAAAATTCCGTTACTTTATTCAAAATGCAGTGTTACTTTTATTTGTATTTGCCATCCTCAGGGCAGTTAGTCTGCCTTGACTTCATCCTTTCTTGCATGTAAGAAATGAATAGCACCGAGAGTCAAGGGGCATGGCCAGGACTGCACATTTAGAAAGGGGAAAGGCTGGACTCTGGATTGTGTAGAATACTGCGCCCCTAATCTGCTTGTCTGCCTTAGTGATCTAGGCCAATAGCTGTCTCTCAATCCAGAGCAAGACTTGCAGGTCTTGCTAACCCAAGGATGATCAGAATCCTCACCCAGTGTTTTGTCATTCAGATGGCTTTATGGGAAGAGATGTAGAGACCCAAACCCTGGCATTTATATAACAGTCAGATGATAAGGATGCTGACAGGGGAAGAGTCACTTTTGAAGAATTTGGAATTAATTAGACTTCAAAGCTCTGAGTTAGGGATACGGAAAAGATGTGGGTCCCAGAGCCACCACTAGGCAAGTATGAGACACTGAGCAATCTTTCCTTGGAGCTTTGCATCTCACATCTGCTCAGTGGAGGTGTACCTCATTAGAGTCCTTTAGGCTAAGCCAACAATCATTAAATGATACAGTTATTAAGACCTATTTCCTAGAGCTGGCCTATGGTCTCAATGTTTCCCCAAATGCTGAAAACTTAAAAGCCTGTAGAATAATGTTAAGAGGTGAAACCTTTGGAAGGCAATGAACAGAGTTCTAGTAAACAGATTAATGTTGTGATTATGGGTCTCTCTCTCCCCCTCTACATCTCTCCTCTCTCCCTCCTCAGATGCCAGCCCCTTGATTTGGTGCTTTCCACCATTCAGGACTATGGAAGATAAATTTCTTTACAAATTACCCATTCTGCAATATCCTGTTATGTCAACACAAAATGGACCAAGACAAGATGTAGTGAATATTAATATAATGCCACCTATAAAGTAACTAGTAAGTACCCAGGACCTAAAAACAGCTCTTACACCGTGATAAATAAACTGTCACTAAATAATTAAGATCTTGGTACCTTAAAAAAAATCAAAAAACCACAAAAAAAAATGGTTAGGAAGGGTGGGGAGAATAGTGGAGATGGGAGGGGAGTGTAGAGGAAGAGAAGACATGAGAGAGGGATATAGGGAGAGTGAGAAAGAGAAGGACAGAGATGGGGAGAGGGAGAGAGGAGAGAGAGAGAGAGAGAGAGAGAGAGAGAGAGAGAGAGAGAGAGAGGAGGAGGAAGAGGAGGAGGAGGAGCTCGAGGAGGAGCAGGAGGAAGCGATTTCCTGTCTCGGACAAATACTTATGAACTGAAAGATCTGAGACAAAACACGAAAGGATGTATCAGGCCCCAAGACACACACATCTGTGCACATAGACGTACATGTGAAGCAGCCCAAATGTAAAATAAAATGGGATGCTACTTATCCAGGAGCCCACAGAGCATCAATAAAGCCTGGGAGAGTACGCATAACTTTGATCTGGCTAGATTTTCATGGAGAGAGGGTAATCTTATCTGGCTTTTAAAGTATCTTATATTTTAGATATGACGGATAGATCAGGTTGTATGCAGACTGCCAGGCGCTGTGCTTGGCATCTTGCACTTAAATCTCATAAGGTTTGGCTTCCTGCAGGCTGAATGTTGGTACTTTCATGCTTCAGAGATCCAAGCAAGATGGAAAAGATGGAGCAAGTTGCCTCAAGTATCCCCAAGCGGTTGCAATCCGCGGGTGCTAGGGTGGGAGGCAGGTGGGCAGGAAGTTGTGTTCTTGTACTAAGCCTCAGGGAGTGATCCTGTCCTTCCACCCCACAATTTCCTCTTGCAGAGTCTTGGCAAGCTGAGCTCTGCAGCCTCAAATTCCCAGTGTCCTCATTTTAAAGCACATTCCCCAATGATGGCAAAAATGATAGGTTCGTGGAGAAAGAAAAAAAAAAACAACAATAACAACTCAGAACACCTGGCCAAAGCTTAGAACCTTCCTGAGTCTCTGGATGAAAAATTCCTGGAGTCCAGTTCAGCTCTCCTTTATTGACTTATGCCTCAGCTACACTCAGTAGAAATCTCCTGCAACTGCTCAGTGGACCCTTGCTATTCCTTTGCCATTTGGGATTGCTCTACCAGGATCAGTGTGTGGTGAGGTGAGGGGCTTGTAACTGCTTTACAGTCTCTGAGAGCTCGCCTGTCCTCTGGCTCTGAAGCTCTTGATGAATTTTTCACCTCTGGAAATAACAATTTGTGTGGGAGCAGAGTGATGATATTCCTTGCCCTAGACATAGAAACAAGTTGATTGGATCCCCCTTGGTCACAAAACACATCCAGAAGGTTACCATGGAGGTGCAGACCAGATGATTCCAAGGGCATTGGCTGTCTCCGAAAAGCTATTCTCTACTCTTCCCCATGTTAGACAGCTAGCAACTTCATCAAAACTGATCTTCAAATTTAGAAAAAGGGAGAATGGACTGGAAACCTAGGCCATCCTGGAGGTGAAGAGAGGCCATCTGAAAAGGCTGTGACACCAGAAGAAGGACTCACCTGGCAGGAAGTAGGGTCCTTTCCTTGAGATTCACCTTGTCCTGGGCTTGTAATACTGCTATCTATGAGCAAAGCAGTCATATATTTTGTTTCTTCCCAATTTGACCTTGACCTACTTTTTTTCTGGTTATGTATGTTGTATCATTTTCTCATAATGCAGTCTTCAGCTTTGTAACTAGGCCTTATGGCTGGGATTTAACCAACAATTTGAGTTGGAGACAGAATATTAAGATTCAGGCATTATGCTGGCCCGCCCACCCCTTGTCAGCTGGCAAGATGCTTTCTGTCTAAAGTAATGACTTTGTGGGTTGAGATAATGGTTAGTCCCAAATAGATGACCATGATTGCATGGCAGGTCCCCAAGGGGCGGGGCTAGGTGTGCCTGGATGGTAACACAGAACTGACTCCAAAGTGTGTACAGGAATACACACACACATGTGCACATATGTATGCACATATATACATGTACACACAAGTACACATTCTCCCAGAAGACATTAGAACTTCTCCCAGCATACATAGGCTCTAACTATAGTTTTGCAATAACCTTCTTGTCTGGGTTTTAACCTAGAGAGAAAAAAAAATGAAAAACGCCATTTACTACTTGGCATACTGACAACAGGGATATGGTAAAATACCAGGTAACTTGCCAAGTTAATGAAAGAACCCAATTGGCAAGTAGCCAATATGAAAGGTCTGAATAGGAGGCGGTATGGTACAAGAAGACACCACAATTGATGGAAAAAAGAAGTTATGGATTGAGGGGTAAATTTTCATAAGACTGGATACATTTGCAACCCTAGGAGCTTGCAATGCCATCTTGACCTCAAAGGCTCAAATGCACTTTATCTAAGTACGTGGTTTAGCATTGGATTACCTAATCCCCGAGGAATAAAAGTGAAGACTGTCTTCCATGCACAATAAGTTACCTTGGAGTAGGCTGTCTTCACAAGAGGCTACTTAATATTTTCTTAACTTGGAAGAACATAAATTAATCCACACTTCCATGACCTTTGCCCTTGGAGAGCATCCTCTGCATGTGTGCTGATCTAACCAGGCAGGTTAAGTAGCAGCCCAAAGTAGCAGCCAGAGTGCTGTCTTTGTAGTTACTCAGACCTTCTCTTTGTGTGAGCATTCCTCCAAATGACCCCTTACGTAAATGTGCCCATGCCTGGGATGATGTGCACCTCTATTCCTTTCTGAGGGTAAATAAATGATCGAGAAATTTTTTGAGCTTATTTTTGCTGGAACTTTCAGCGGGGATAGCTTAGAATCATGGGAAAGACAGATGGACAGACCACACTGGGACTGGATATAGGATGGATGGGTAAGGAGAAATCTGCACGTCATTGCTCAGTCCAGAGAATGGAATTCTTCCTGGGTGTGGGACTGACTTTCTGGAGTCTCGGCATTCTGAATTTGGATAGGCTCCAGGTGAAAGAGATCTGTGGGATCAGTGCGAAGGAAATCTGAGCTTCCCTGGATTAGTTTACTGCCTCCCTCCCCCACATTTCCTAATTTGTTGAAGAAATCAAGAGTCGTGTAAACAGTCCAGCTTCCTGCTTTGTTATTGCCACTGGAAAGCTCACATGGAAATCCGGGCCAGCTGTTAGCTTTTCAAAAGGCTACACAGAATGCTTTTATGATGACTATGTCTTTTGCCCCTGGATTATCCCTTTCTTTGGCCAGGTGATAGATTTGTCTTACTTGCTTTGTGTCACTGTGAATAAAATACCTAAGGTAGATGACACAAACGAGGAAGGATTTATTTTTGCTCGGGTTTCAGAACCTTTAATTCAGCATGGTGGAGAGGGCTTGGCAAAGCAGAGCAAAGCAGTTCACCGCATGGAGGAAAGAAGATAGAGGACTGGGCAGGATGTAGCCAGGGATACTGTGTCCTCCGGGACAAGGCTCCAGTTACCCAGGTCTTCTTGTTTATCCTTACCTTCTAAGCTTCTAGAACTTCTCCAAATAGTATCATCATCTATGAGCCAGCATTTAAATTCTTTTCTTTTGACAGCTATTGCCCATCTAAATCATAGCTAGATTCAACTACCCAAATGTAAATAGAGACACCAGAAGGTTAAAGTCTGGACCACATTATACATCCCTCGAGTGGAGGAGTAGTCATTTGGTCACCTGCATCTTTGTGACATAAGCAGGGTAAATGGGGAGGTCCTAATTCCCAAAGTGTAGAGGAATGTAATCTTTCTTATAAGTCAAATCATCCTGCCCTTTGCAATGGGAAGAAGGGTAAAGACCCAGTGCTTAGAGAAACAATATGAGAAGCCTATAGAGGGTCCAAATGGTGTTGAGGCTGCCATGCTGGTCTACCTCAAGGCTGATTTTGGCATGCTTCTTTGCTACAATATTCTACATGCAGTAATGAGTTTCTTGTTTGGTGCTCAGGTGATGTGCAGTTCGATTTCTCTGTGTTCTTATATTTAGGTTACTAAGCAGAATTCTTGTTCCCCTCCCCATTATCTTCTTTGACTTTGTTGGGCTGTATTTTGCACTCTCCCTAATTCCTTTTGTTATTTGTTCTTTTCCTTTTGTGTTACATATAATTTATAATCGGCTTCAAATTCTTTGTGAACACTAGTGAAGAGTAAACATCTTTATAATATCAAATAACTCCAAATACAGTTTTCCCCCTCTGCCACAGTTGATAATGGCAGCTTCTGACAACAAGAAAAGGTTAAATTGGTGTTTGTATTAAAAAAAAAGAAAGACCAAAGAGTTATGTGATACATTAAATCATGGATTCTAGTTTAGAATTTAGGACAAATAGGAAAATATCTCCATTATTTGGGAAAATCCTCTTATGTGCAAAAGTATAGTCTGTAATTCAGTCAGACACATACAATATCATGTTTTAAAATATGTACAGACAAAATGGTGACAATTCACAAGACAACCAGAAGTGACTTAATCGCTGTTATTTTCATGTTGGTGTTTTCTTTAGAATGATTCTCTAGGCTACAGAGAATTTCTAAAGGATAATCGTATTTCATCTTAGGCTCCAGTTGCCTATAAATCATTGTTCATGATGGTTGTGTGTGTATGCCTCTGTACACCTTGCCTAGTCAAGTAAATACCTCTAGGCATAGATGTCTAACTTGATATTACAAAGTAAGTGATAATAGGACAGGTTTCTGCGGTGATCAACAGCTTGAAACACACACAAAAAAAATGTTCTAGACATTTTTTTGATATACATTCATTTATAAACGTATCTTGATGATATGCTTACTCTGAAGGCACATGTCACATCTAGACTACTAATAAGCATATGGTGATTTTTCTTGTCACAATCCAAGACACTGCCAAGCGTGGTGACAGGGAATATTTTATGGAACTGAAGAAGAAAGAAGGTTTGGATGCCCATACGTGTCTATTAGATACACTGGTTTTGCCTCAGAGAATCTAAAATATCTATCCTTAAGTCATAGTGGCTGGAATGGCATATTCCTTCCTCAATGATTACAGCATCAGCACCATGACCATTGAGGCTGATAGTGTAGAATTGGAGCACACAGGTTGGCAAAGCAGACAGCTTTCTTTTAACCTTTAATAAATAGAAATAGTCATAAGCAGGGTAAGTTGGAAAAAGGCAGAAATGAATGGAGATGCATTTCACTGATGTAGAAAGACTCTAAACTATAACCTAGGGAAGCACGATTTACTCAGAATTCTAGGCAGAGAAACTTCTCTCTCTCTTTTTCTCCCTCACACATACACACAATTTATAACAGATACAGTGGTCAACAGAACAGTGGCCATGTGCCTTTCTAAAAGGAGAAATGAGACAAACATCATAACTAGGTGTAATAGTCTTTTATTTCACTGCACCTATCTTATTCCAGGTGAAAGTTCACAATGATTTGTATCTATTCACATGGTTTTTATGAGGACTCACTTCAATAAAGGACATAGGTTGTGTAATACTCAACATGCAAACCATCAAGGTATGGTGAAGAACATGGCCTCTTCATTTGCACTATTCAGGATGGTCCTTTGCTATGAGACCTTTACAGATGACTCTACAGATTTCACGTCATTTGCATTTAAAATAGATATTAACAGTATCAATTAAAGCAGTGTGAATTTATGACAATATACATATTAAGTGACTTGGTTCAATGCCAGGTGCATTTAAGTATTCAGTAAAGATTAACTGTGATATTCTATTATCACTACAATCATCTTTAGTATCATTGTCAAGATTACCATGTACACAAATTCCTGGAAGCCTCCATCCTTCTAGTCACTTAGCCACAAAGGATGGAAAAAAAAAACCATGGGAGAGATGGTAAAGAAGAATGGAGAAAGGATAGACTGAGGAATAAGAGGTAAAGACAGGAAGAGAAGGCAGTGAAATGGAAGCAAAAAGGATGGGAGGGTAAGAAGGAAAGGAAGGGAAGGAAGGAAGAGATGAAGGAAGAGTTGGTAAATATTCATTTAGAAGATGAGTGTAGGGTAAAGCAGTACATTGTGACTTGTGCTTTGGAACATTCATATTTGGACACACTGAGCTTAAGAATGGTTCTCAAGGGTTCTGTTCCTAGAGGTTTTGCCAAAGTCTAAATGGCTGGTGAAGAAAGAAAGAATATGGAACCGCATCTAGATTCAAGAGCTAATATACACAGTTAAGATCACTCTCCAACGTACAAAGAAGCTTTCTTACCTGGAGTAATTGTGTGAGATTGCTGGATGTTTTGGAGAACAGTAAAGAAGAGATATCTGCATAAATACTTTGTCCAGAATCAGAGGGAAATCAGAGGCAGGCAAGTTGAGACCCAGGCACAGCACAGAAAATTCTTGTCATTAGAAGAGCTGTAATTAACAAAGAAGCAAAAACAAACAAACAAAACAAAGCAAAAATTAGCTCAAACAAACAAAACAAACAGAAAACAAACAAAAAAAAAACATTCCTCTTCATGGGGAACTCTTCTGTAATAGAGAGTTTGGAGAGAGGCCTAAGTCTTGTTATTGAGTGACACTGTGGATGAGTTAGACCATGCTAAAGCCCTGCTTGACATCTTTCTTAGACTCCCATGGTACCATTTCTATTCTGGCTATGAGTGGCAGGTTCCTACATAATCTGGATCCTGCCCAATTCCCTTATCCATTCCCCACTTACTTGATCTCTCCTAATACACGCATATTAGGCCTTCTCTTCTCATTGAAAAATGTTTCTGCCCATTGCCACGTTAATAGCTTTGCCTTGCCAGTCAGATTTTTATCTCCAATGTCTTTTCCTTAAAAGACGTTCTTCACTCTAGAGTTATCCTTGACTGTGATATGGTTACTTCCTATAGAACGTGGATCACTGTGCACACTTGTTTCACTGCTATCTATGTTTTCAAAAGCCATCAATGTTCCGCTATCTTGTATACTACTATATTTCCCCAGCACCAACCACCTTTCAACACACACACATGCATGCACGTACGCAAACACGCACGCATGCACACACACCTACAGCACTTGGCAGAGCAGTTTCTACAGCTCACCTCTGCAGCATGATACAGCTGATCCTGTTTGTAGGGCGAGGGCAAGATGGCCCTGGGGACATGAGAGTGGGTGGACTGGCGTGTCTTTCTTGTCTACCAGGTAGGGCCTTGGGTGAGGGAAAGATGTTCTCCCCCTTCGCCTTTTGCCACCTGCAACAAGTGGGAGAGCTGCCTCAATCCCCCACCAGGTGTATCCCTCAGGAGAACAGGTCCTGCTCCTTGCCTGGGCAGCACAGCAGAGCTGACCCTGTTGGCACGGACTTGGGAGAGCGGGCCCTACAAACACGAACATCGGAGATCTGGTTCTGCACCTCATCTACCATATGGTGGTGTGGGCAAGGAAGAGATGCCTACCACACCCCAAACCCTCACCTCTTATCACCTGTGGCAGGTGAGAGACTTGGCTCCGAGGTCATGAGAGAAGAAGATCTGTCCCCCTGATCATCACCAGCTGCAGCACTCTGAATTGTGGCACCTGCACCTCTTCTGCCCAGTAAAGAAAAGCTATCCCTGATGCTATAGGAGGGACCCAGCCAGCTCTGAGGGCAAGAAAACAGGAGAAACAGCTCCACCCCTTGCCCCAAGCAAGCACTAGCTAGTTCAGCTAGGGTGAACTAGCTGGGGCAATATTGGAGAGCTGGCCGAGGTGGTGAGGATGGGCAAGAGTTGGCAGGTTGACTACCTCTGCCACCACTCAAGTACAAAACCAGGACTGTGAGTTGTCCCATCCCCAAACTCATGTATGATCTGCTGGAGCACATGAAGGGGCTGGTCCTGCAGCTCCAAAACTGCAGGATCTCTATGACACAGGGCAACGATAGGATAGCCAAGATGAGTCCCAGTGAGGGCCAGTTTAGTAAAAAACAGAGGCCTTGAACTAGACAAATGACTTTTGCCATGGATACTGCAAGTGGACATATGGACTAAAGGGTAAACTGTGTGACTCACTGTATCACACAACTGCTTCCACAGTAAGCCTTTTCTTTTTCCATAAGTTTCATATTATTTTACTTTGGAGGGGAGGTTGTAAGAGCAAAGCAGGGTTGAGGGGTAGAGACAATGAGATGGATAGATTAGTGGTATCAAGATGCATCATTTGAAAGCTGCAAAGAATAAATAAAATGTTAAATAAATAAACTGAAAATAAAGAAAGATCTAAAAGTCAGAAGCTACATTCAAAAAGTCTTTTTAATATGGCTGCCTAAACTTGGGCTGAAGAAGACAACAGCAGACGTGGCTATGTGGATGGGAAAAGCTCACTAGGTCTCAACCCCACAGACAGACTACAGGTTACTAAGGAACGCTGAGCGCAGGAGAAATAGTGCTCTCCAGGTACAAAAACAAATTTTAAGAATTCATTAACACACAGCCAGGCAGTGGTGGTACACGCCTTTAATCCCAGCACTTGGGAGGCAGAAGCAGGCAGATCTATGAGTTCGAGGCCAGCCTGGTTTACAAAAGCTAGTTTCAGGCAGGCTCTAAAGCTTCAGAGAAACCCTGTCTTGAAAAGCCATAACAAAAAAAATAAATAAATAAAATAAAAAATAAATAAATAAATAAAAAAGAATTCATTAACACCTCTCTAAATTCATCTTTTTTTAAATTTATTTATTTATTAAAGATTTCTGTCTCTTCCCCGCCACTGCCTCCCATTTCCCTCCCCCTCCCCCGATCAAGTCCCTCTCCCTCATCAGCTTGAAGAGCAATCAGGGTTCCCTGCCCTGTGGGAAGTCCAAGGACCACCCACCTCCATCCAGGTCTAGTAAGGTGAACATCCAAACTGCATAGGCTCCCACAAAGCCAGTACGTGCAGTAGGATCAAAAACCCATTGCCATTGTTCTTGAGTTCTCAGTAGTCCTCATTGTCTGCTATGTTCAGCAAGTCTGGTTTTATCCCAGGCTTTTTCAGACCCAGGCGAGCTGGCCTTGGTGAGTTCCCGATAGAACATCCCCATTGTCTCAGTGTGTGGGTGGACCCCTCTTGGTCCTGAGTTCCTTGCTCGTGCTCTCTCTCCTTCTGCTCCTGATTTGGACCTTGAGATTTCTGTCCGGTGCTCCAATGTGGGTCTCTGTCTCTGTCTCCCTTTCATCACCTGATGAAGGTTAATATTCAGGAGGATGCCTATATGTTTTTCTTTGGGTTCTCCTTCTTATTTAGCTTCTCTAGGATCACCAATTATAGGCTCAATGTCCTTTATTTATGGCTAGAAACCAAATATAAGTGAGTACATCCCATGTTCCTCTTTTTGGGTCTGGCTTACCTCACTCAGGATAGTGTTTTCCAAATTCATCTTGACACCCCACAATACTCACTAAAGAACCTTTTGTGGCCTGATTTGAATGTTTTAATATCACTTTGTTCACCAGCCTCATTTTGTTTCTAATTCTTAAAAACGGAGGACAGAAAGGAAAGAAAGAAGGAAGGAATACATTATTTTATGAAAATTCAGTTTATGAGAAATACGACTTCAGATCCCCTCGCCAAGCACAGTGATGGTAAGGGAAGCATGTGGGGTGAATAATGTATGCTATGGACAAGGGAGAAAATATGTGTAAAACTTCTATCTCTACTTTTGTTTTTGCTGCTCAGTTTACACAAATCACTACCTAAGCATTAATATTTATATTCCTAAGCCTTTTTTTTTCTACTGTGCCCATCAAACTGTCACATAATCAGGGTAGTCAGTATATCATATAACACAGGGGAGAGCAACTTGCTGGCCTTGGTTCCTGTAAATATTTTCCTTTTGTGCTGGATTAAGATTACCCTCATAGTAGGGGTTCTTGCGGAAGGAAAGGTTGCCAACATATTTTAGGGTTTAGAAAAATATAAACACTTCAAGATTCCACAAAGTTGGTGTTTATGTCCAGCATGAAGAGACCTTTCTGACCCAGTCCCTGTAGTTTGGGAAATTTCTTCAGTCGGAATATAGTTTTGAGCAAAAGAGAGGGCTATTTTCTGTTGAGTGATGTCACTTGGTTGAAAACACAAATACTAAACCCATATTTGGGTTTTAGCTTATTTGAAGTCCCCTTCCTGCCCCTTAAACTTTCCAGGGTAGGAACATACATATGCCAATCACGTATAGATAATCGTAGACTTTCTTTATGACCACTAAACACTGGTCCAACTTACATGTTTGCTCTCAACCGTCCTTTCTGGCGGTATTTATTTCTTAGTGTTGTCTTGCTGTGGCAATCATTTGAGAGGTGGGATGAGGAAAACTAGATTTGTGTCTCATTTCAGCTGTGTAATATTTGTCTGACTGAAATATTTCAGCTGTAAAATTTAAATCATAATGGACAGACAGAGTATAAGAGTAACAGTGTGCTTAAGAGTTCTGGCTTCCCAGAAACACTGTTTGAACTAAAATGCTGGCTTCCTGTGGTTTAGTATGATTGAGTAAACTTTTCTAAAGCTTTAGTTGTTCTTCTTTGTAAAATGAAGTTGAATAGTAGGGCGTCTCCCATCATTTGCTGTGAGGAAGATATGTGTATCAGCTAGCTGTTTCTGAATAACAAACAGGCAAAGCTCATGTTCCTCCTTAAAAGAGTGGTCACTTATTAATACTTACAATGTGTGGGTTGTCTGTGGCAGCCCTTCTGTTTCAGCAGGGTTCACTTATATGTATGCAGGTAGCTACCAAATGAGTATGAATCTTTGATTATATTCTTTCAGATAGCTGGCAATTGACAGGATCAAGATTAGTCAAGAATATTCTTGGCTAGAACAATAGGATTTTCTTCTTCATGATATATCTTCACTTCTACAGCGAGCTACCTGATCTCATTCTCCTGGTCATTGGGCAAAGGATACTCAGAGTGTGAGAAAGGGAGTGAGATCATTAAGGCTTGAGGTATAATATGTATGAATATATCTCTTCCACAGAGATGGATATGGGTCCAGAGAGACCAGTGACTATGACAAAATGTATAACGAAGCTACCAAACTCTGCAAAAAGTCAGCATAAAGATGATCATAAAACACTGCTTAAAGGGAGTTACCCATCATGATAACTAATATAGTATCCAATAGTATTACTATGAGTATTAAGTTCATAAATGACTATGAACAAAGTAATAATATATATTTTGAAATATGCCTATGTTGAGTGGTAGCAGCGATGTTCCCCCTGAAACCTACATCAACACATTACATCTGTTGTTTTTTTCAGGTGACTTCCCATTAACTTTTACACACTTTGAATGAGATATTGGGTGGTTAGTGTCAGCTCCCTAAAATAAGATGTATCCAGAAAGCTTCTGGTGTAGAAGTATTCTGGTTGAGACTGACATTTGTATTGTTAAAGTGAGCATATCTGTCCTTCCAGTGTGGGTGGGAACTGTTTGTGTCTTGGAAGCTCAAAGAGAACACAAATGTGGAGGAAGAATGAATCTGATCCCTCAGCTTGAGTTGGGACATCTATCTCCTATTGCCATTGAGTGCTTCTGTTCCTCATTCTCTGGCATCCAGACTTAGATGTGGACTTGAACCATTGGGTCCCATGGGTCTTAGGTTTTCAGGTACAGAACTCTTTCCCAGGCGGCAACTGATATATGGAAGGCTATAGAGCTTTGCTTCTCTAAATGAGTCATCTCTTCTTAAGCAGTGCTTTGATGTATCTATCTAACTTACTTATCCCATCTCTCTAGGGAACAGTGACTAACTCGGCTTCTCTTTCTTTGTAGGCTGAACGGTGTCTTACAATATCTTGTTTCTGAATGCTTCTATGCAGCCACCATATCACCCTTCCAATGATCTTCTGTAACATTCTATCTCTCAGTGTGCCATTCAGTGACAGGCCTTAAATACTTAAAGTGGATGGGTTTTCTTTCTGCTGAGATACTGTACATTTCTTGAAATCAAGTACTCTTTAAAAATCATACTTTATTCCCTTCTATATATGACAAATGCATGCCAATACAGTTATTAGGGAAGTGGGATGTGAAAGAGAGAATGACACGAGAAACTAAACCCATATTTTCCATCCCAATTTAAGGAATAATAGCCAGTCTGTTAATAGATTGAATTATTCTCTCATTAAGAGCTTAATGGTCTTATTAAAGAGCTAGGAATACTTACCGGCTTACAACCTGTTTTGTTTCTGTTGAGACTGCTGTGATGTTTAGCAGTTCATCACTGGAATTTTATTTCTCTTGGTTGCAGCTTTGTTCATTAGACAGTTCATCTGCAAATTACATTTTTCACAAGAAATGAAAAGTTTCACACTGCTTGTTTTATATACTAATACATACTTAATAACTCACTAGGATCTCAGCCACCTCTCTACGTGGTGTTGACTCTCAGACTTGACCCGGAGTGGTTCTGTGGGTTCCCAAGTCAGATGAGGAACAGTAGAGAATTACCCATTTCTGGGATTGCTCTCTTAGAGTATGGCAGGAGTAGGGGCACTCCCTAGCCAAGTTAGGCTTGGGCTTACACAACTCCATGGAGACAAAGGCATGTCATGATAAAGTCAGTCGAGCTTCTGACCCACTTCCCTGATCTCCAGGGAGGTAGCATCTCAGAAATCCTGCCATCAACAGTCTGCTAATCTGACTTATCTACTTGGAGCACCCCTGTTCCTGCTCCATTGCTTCCTCCCTTAACCTCTTCCCTCCCTCTCCCAACTCAAGCTATATAAGCTAATCCTACCATTTCAGCAAGCAAGCTGTCCTTCAAAGTAGTATCCTGGATGGTTCATACCTACCATACTATACTCACTATTACTCAAAACCATGTTCCTCTTCTCCCTCACACAAAGGCTGACAGGGGCCAGGGAACCCGTAGAGTCCAGTGATAAATGTGGACATGGAACAATTTTTAACCCCCAATAAGTAACTTTTTAGCAGCCAAGACTTAGACTCATCTGCATTTTGTATACCTTCCCTTTACAAGTAAGAGATATGGTTTGGTATCCCTTTGAGAGCTGCTGTCAAAACCTTACTTTTTTTTTTTTTTTGACTCTATTCCTAACACTCATGTTTTAGAAGGAAAGCTGGAAGCTTAGCTTTATTTAGTCTCCTCCATTTTAGCATTTAAATAGATTGGATCTTAATATTTGCAAGTTAGAGAGCAGAAGGGCTTCCCAGGAAGACATCCAGAAGGCACGGACAACTGTGTTCAGGTCATATTTCCATCATCCCACAGGGAACAAAATCATAGTGACAAAGGACACAACTAGAGGCAAGTCTTAAGTACAATATACCTAGCCGGTTTTAGGAGTGGCTACCCCTGTCCAAGTTAATTCTAAAGTTACTAGATAAGCAAAAGTCTCCAATAATCAAGGGACATTTCTCCCACGAGATCTCTGGTAAAAATAGGGTGGATGGCTCCTGAGGAACCACAGCCAAAGCTGTCCTCAGGGCTTTATACACACCCATGTGCACATAAACGTGCACACCTATACACACATACACGGGAAGACATACATACATGATTTACTCTGCATTATTCCATGAGTGAGAGGATTAATGAAAGAGGCAAGATTTTATTCTGAATGCAACATAATTTCAATAATTAAAATCATGCAAAACATATCAAGCACCCCACAGATGCACAAACTTGAGAGACTCTTCTATGGCTTGTCTACTTACCAGAAAACCTTACTTTCGATGGATTCTGTCTCCTCCATCCACAAGGCTGAATTCTTGCACTCAATCGCTCACTCCCAAGTAATAGCCTTGCCTGAACTTTCTTGCGTTTTACTGCCCTTCACCAACTCTACTTTTACAGAGTTAAAATTAAATTAACACTGATCCTGAGGGTACGAGTTTGGAATAGTCACGGGTGACATATGACTTTCTTGTCATTCTATAGGCCAAATGTTCATGCTTTGCAAAACCATTCATTTCCATGCTGTCAGAAACCCTTGTAGTGCACTTTTATGTTTTTTCGGGGTGTGTCATTGGTAGTTAATTCACGGGTTTATTTTTTAATATTGATGCTAGATTTACTTCACTCTGCCAGTGCCTCCTAAAGAAAGTCAGCGGATAAATACAAAGCATCAATATTAACTATTATTACATTGATGTGTAAAATATAACTATTATTAGTGACAGCTTAGTCTGTTGGAATTATATGGTGTTTAAATATTTCAGGCCAGTTCTCAATACCTGTGATTTTGCCAGGCTTTTGATATTTTCAGCATTTGAAGTCATACATGCAATCCACTCTACAGAAGCAGAACACAGTGGTCTGAGAACTGCATGGGCTTATGGGTAAAGATCTTAATTATACTGTTCCAAGGAGTGGATGAAGGCTTGTCTAAGTGGCAAATCCTGCAGAGCAACAGACTCTTTGTTTGTTCTCATGCTTCTACTGAACAACATCATGAAATATCTGGATAAAAAGTGGTTGTAGATATAATTTGACTAATAGGTCCAACAGAAGTGAATAGTCGAGGGTAGAGAAAGAGAGGAAAGAGGAGAGAAGAAGAGGGGAGAGAATGGGAGGGGAGAGGATGGGAGAGGAGAGGAGTGATAGGTGAGCCATCTTCTTTTACAAAGCCTGCAGCTGTGGTCCTTCTCTGTAATGGAACAGTACATTAGAATGGCATGAAAAGGAATCACCTGTTTCTCCCCATGGGAGTTATCAATTGTACTAGAATATTCAGTGTAGAGAGAAGATCTCAGCAAAGTTCCAATGACAGAAAAGTGACAGCCTTCAATTATGGAAAGGCAGGCACCTAAGGATGATGATAGCTCATTCTTTCCCTTTCAAAAAAGCAGAATAGAACCAAACTGAAGATTGTTCTAGAACTGTTAATTTGGGTCCATAAAAAGAAATTCCAAGAGTTAAGAATAGTTCACCTAGGAGCATAGTTTTTCACTTAACATTGAGTGAGGACAGTAGCATTCCTAATTTTGGAGGTGAACAGAAATGAATCTGACCACAGATGAACTAGTCAATGGAGCAGGGCTAAGATTTTGTGGTCATGTTGAGGAAGATCTAGAAAGAGTTGAATGCAGACATGGGGCTCAAAGAAGCTTGGGAATTCCACAGATAAAAGACATGAGGGAAGAGGAACAGGAAAAGTGAAGCCTATTAGCATTGTTGAAATGGGCTTGTTTGGAGTACCAAGGTTCAAAAGGAAAAGAAAGTCTTCATATAGAAAAGGGCTTTGACCAATCAGTGGAAAACTCTATGGTTAAGTATTGATCATATAGGGAATATAGAACCCCAATCACATTTGAGTCAATGGATCTGCAACACAAAAGAGCCACTGCCATCCCATCAGACAGTTGACTACCATCCAGTGCCCTGTATTGTAACCATCCCAGTTTGCATGACCCTCTTCCATTCTCTCAATTCTTTGTGCTGTTCTGTCTTGCTGTCAACAGGTACTTGACCTATAGCTAATGAAAACAGTTTATTGCAGACTGAAATGAGGAGAGTCTGGTCATCTGGCAAAGACTATAGCAAGGAAGCACATGGAGAATCAGTTGCATGTTTTGGGACATGTAGCTCTTGCAGAGACTTGTGGTAATTATTTTGTTCTGGAGAAAGTCAGACACATCTTCTGTCTTTCTAATTTTTTTTTTGGAACAAGGTCTCAGTATGTGGCTCAAACCAGCCTCTAACTCATAATCCTCTTGCCACCACTACATTCTGAGTGCAGGAATTACAGGTATGCTCCAGCAACCTTGCATCTTTGACTATTTATCTTTTCCTAAACAGCTGGATCCTTCCCCTCCTTTCAGAAAGAGTCTAAGAGTTTTGTTTTTACAACCTAGCAATGTGGCTAATGTAGGTTGTGACCACAGTTATTTGTTTAGGTGAAGTAATGCATTTTCCTTCATAGGAAATCATGGTTAGAAAACTAGAACTCTAGTCAAATGGGAACTTGAAATTTGTGTACCAGGTGTGTGGCTAATAAGGTGCCAGATTCTCAAGGCAGGTAGTGCGGTTGGTGGTGAAATGGCTTGTTTTACACCTGGACATGACAGATTCTATATATAAGTCTAATGACTGCCTTCTCTCTGTGGATTCTTTCAATCTCAAAGACTTTCTGTAGATTAAGACATTTGTTCCTTTGATTGCCATGGTGACAATGGGCTTCCCCCCCCCCCCAGTGTTTTTGAGAAAACCATAGTTGCCTTATCTGAAATCCTGTTGGGAGACTAGTTCATAGACTGTGTTTCTTTTAGAGTTACTGCCATGTTCAAAGCTGAGTCTATCTGACCCATTGTACATCATTCAGATAAACACAGGAAAGATGTGGATTTGAAAGCAGAATTTGGGTTTTATTTGCAACTTCACCATCTTGTCTCTGTGAAAATGTCTCCTCAATGTAAGCCAATCAATTAGCCTTCAATATATGTGTATCTTTAATTTTTAATTATCTTGTTTATATAAATGTATGGGTATTTTGTCTGCTTGTATGTTGACGTACCATGTGCAAGGCTGGTACCCGGGATGATAGAAGTGCCATCAAATCCCCTGAAACTGGACTTATAGATGGTTGTGAGTTGCCATGTAGGTACTAAGAAATAAACACTGGTCTACAAAAGTGGCAAGTGCTCTTAACCATTAAGCCATCTCTGGGGACTAAAATACATACAATTTGAATCCTTAAAATTTATAGCATCGCTGATACAAGTGCTGATTTTTAGTTTAATTACCAAAATTATTAAGTATTTTCTATTACAATTTCAGTTTATGTGGATGCTTGTAGAGCTTTCTACCATCACAAACAACGTCTTAGAACTTATGCAGTCTTTCACTATGTTGTTCCCCAATTGCCTCTGAATGATGTTACTTTTAGTCTGTGTGTGACTGACAACCTTCTCCCCTGTAGAAAGGAGCCTTTACCAGGAAATCAAATCCAGTTGCTTCTTTTACATAGACATTGAAAGTAAAGTACCAATGACAAACCCAGGCAGCTCAATATATTTGGCATTTCTGGGTGTCAAGACCCAGCCAGGATGGTGATTGATGATGTGGGCAAAAGTTTCTCATTGTATTCATCACTTTCCAAAGCAAGGCCACAAGGGAGAACCAAATAAGTTAATTAATAAGCAGAATGAAAAGAAAAGGATGCCCTAAAAGCCCCAAGAATGAAGGGGGTGGGGCAGCTCTAAGACCAAGGCTACTGAGGAGGAGGCTCACTCAAAAGCTCACATTCCTAAAGCTCAGGGAGGTGGCTCCTGTTTTTTCTGCATCGCTGAAATCACACCAGTGTTTGACAAATCCCTTTATATCTCATACTGAAAGTGGATTCATAAACATTGCCCCCTTTGAAGGGAATTTAAAGATAGTTCTTTTTAGTGATCACACATCAAAGCAGGGATGACATTTCTCTTGTTCTTAAGTGAACTGTTATTAGCCTACAAACTAAATCTGCAGAGGGTCTTAGAGGAGAAATTAACATTTCATTTCAGAAGGTAAAAACATGACAGCTTTGGCGGTCATATAGGTTTACTGCCTGGAAGGAAAGTGTACCTTGGATCTTTTTTATTAGTGATTCTACCAGGACTGAGCAAAACTAATTTTGATACTGAGGGAATCTAGAGAATGTTGCCCTTACTCTAACGGAACCAAAGTCTTAAATTACATTAACTGTTCTTCTCTATGAGATCCTATCTCCCAAGGAGAGTATGAAACATCTGGAAACAATTTAATTCAAAAAATGGATATTAGCATAGTGTCATGCTACAAATCTCTTCGCTCTATGACCCAAGGCAAGCAGGTTCACTTCACAGACTCACTTTTCCTCTAGTTAAATGGAACTGGTGGCACCATTTGTATAATGCCTTGGCACTCACATTCCATTTCTCCTGACAGTAAGAAAGTTAAACTCTAAGTGTTGTCTCTTTTCAAGTCACACAATGAAGCCCTGAACTTTGGTGTCTAAGAATATGACTATTTTTTTGTGGTGGGGCCGGGGGGGGGGTGGAGATTGACTCTACAAATTACAGAAGTAATTTACGTAACATGAAGTCATTAGAGTAGACTTCTGTCCAACATGACTAGTATCCTTATTACAAAGCAGCATGGATTTGAGCAGAAATATACATGAAGAAAAAATGCTGTGAAGATAAAGTAGAACTGAATGTGAATATGAAGACTCCATCCACAAGCCAAGGGAGAAGACTTAAAGATCTAAATGGGAACCATCTCTGCTCACCCTTTGGCTTCAAGCTGCCAGGATAGTCAAGCATCGGGCCTTGTGCTTCCAAGTATGGTTTCTTCTTCCCAGTTTGTGGCACTTGAGTATAGCAGCGTCAGGCAACCACTGTAGGAGAAAGGGCATTGCCTTTGAAACCTCCTTCTGACATGGGTGACTGTGATGGTAGGAATCAGACTTGAACATGAAGTTTGTGGCACTTGAGTATAGCAGCGTCAGGCAACCACTGTAGGAGAAAGGGCAATGCCTTTGAAACCTCCTTCTGACATGGGTGACTGTGATGGTAGGAATCAGACTTGAACATGACTCTCCTCCATAAAAATTTTCTTCAAAAGTTGTAGGCCCTTCTAATCACTTAAGGTAGTATCTGATTGTCTCAGTAACATGGTTGTCATGACAACAGGGCTTAAAAAGTTTCACCCACCAAATCTGGAACTAAATATGCTAAAATTTCAATGGGATATTTTCTTTCACTAGTAGATTAAGCAAAGCAGGCATACAAATGAGTATACATGCATGTGCTGGTGTACACACACACACACAGAGACAGAGACAGAGAGATAGACAGCAGGGTGGGGGGAGAGAGTCTTGATTTCTCTGACTCACATCTCTGTGTTCTAGTGGAGGACATATCCATTACCATTACGCATCTACTCACTAAACTGACATTTTATTTGTTCAATTGGCATTGACTGAGCAACTACAATGTGCCAAACACAGAAGGAAAAATCTTGGCAGATGAACTGCTCGCATCAGAGAAAAGCTTGAGGTTGTTTTTATGTCTGTGTAGAAAAATGACATATTTACTTGTGAAGGTTAGGGAACACTTTCGACTTCCCAAGAAGGGACAGCTGTGCTTTGCTTACTCACTGTCACCTCTCAAGGATGTAAAGCAGTTCGCAATATCTAAAAGATGCTTAAAGGATATGTATTCAACACACAAGTGAATAAACGAGTAAAAGAAATTTTTTAAAAGTCCTTCAAATAAATATGGGACTTGGGGAATACTGAAATGACCTCTTGTGGGCAACAGTTAGGTCAACTAATGTCCATTTGGCACTTGCTAGGTTCCTGTCACCAACCTTAGCACCATGTATAGTGGTTTTTGTGTGATATTCACAGAAGCCTTTGATGTAATGAATTATATGCCCTATGAAGGAACAAATAGGGACTAGATGAAAGATCTATGGTGGTACAGAAACAAGTAAAATCAGATAGTTGCAAATTCTGGAAGCAATATACTACTTAGCATTCTTGCCAGGGTTAATTAATCAGGGTTGTCTAAAGAGTCACAACCGTTAGAATGAATGTGTATTAAATATGATTTATTTGACTAGTTTACAAGATGAAGTTAGAGTAAACCAACATTGGTTGTCTCACAATGAAAACAACTTTGTAGTTGCTCCATTCATGATGCTGAGTGCCTCCTTGGCACTTCGACAATTCCAGTCTGGGACAGAAGGCCAGGAAGATTCCTAAATAGTTGTTGGATTCTTTTTCATAACCTAAAGAACCGAGTTATAATACCAGGGAAGGAATTTGCCGTGGCAGCAACAGGTTAGATGAACTTGCCAGTAAATGCTAAGGTCCAGTGAAGAAAAAAGCAAAATGCAAAAATCTTCCTTATTCCATGTGCTTTTATCCAGGATGCTACCTATATTTAGGGTGGGTCTTATCACATCAGTTAAGACAAGCAAGGCAATTCCCCAAACACACATACAGAAATTCCCACAGGACAATCCAGTGTAGACAATCTTCCCTTGAAAATCATTTTTCCAGGTGAGCTTATTGTAGGCCAACTTAATCATTAGAGCTAACCATCAAATTACCCACTTTCCTCAAAACTCTAAGCATACAGTCTCCTCCAATGGAAAGAAGGAGAAGAGGTTGGAATAGGTTTCCAAATCTTTCATTAGTTGCTCATTCATATTTTATTAGGTGTTTTTCATTAATGTTCAGAATTAAACACCCTTAGGAGTTCTTGGAGTGTCTATCTGGACCTTGATTCTTCTTCTCTTCTCTCTAGGGAAACTATCTTGCAAATTTAACTCAACTTTAAAACAAAATAACTTCCTTTTGTTTGTTATGTATTTTATAGTTCTGAAACTTCATTTTTAAAAACAAATTAGCATTTCAAACAAGATTTCATTATGATATTTTTACACTTGCATATCACTATAGGAAGAAGGTGCTGCTTGTTGGTTCCTGACTGTTTACACCAAAATAATCACACAGAAACCATATTAATTAAATCACTGCTTGGCCCATTATCTTTAGCTTCTTATTGGCTAATTTTTACATATTAAATTTAACTCATCTCCATTAATCTGTGCATCACCATGAGATCATGGCCTAAGTTTTACCCTGCTATAGTTCCAAAGCAGTTCCTTTATTTATCAATGGTAATCACAGCACACAGAGGGAAATCCCATATCATTTCCCCTTTTCTTTATCAATAACAAGGAAGGTTTTAACTTTAACATATTAAAATTACATGTAACAAAACAGTTATCAAGCAAGAATTACAGTTACTATATATATATATTATTTTTATCATATCTAAGGAAAACTATATATTCTTCAACTCCATCAAAGACTCAAGAAGGATGTAATATTACCTAAGTAAACAGAAAATGCATTGTAAGCAACTTCCAAAACTCTAGAATTGACAGAGATACCTCGCTACCTGGACAGTCACCCAAAGTTCTTCTGTACTGTTGGGGTATCCATCTTCAGCCTCCAGGCCTATAGTATCCTAGACTTTTCCACAAAGTAGGATATTTCAAAGACAGTTCTACCTATAATGGCAATTTGTCAGACATTTTCTCCTGTATCCTGAAGAATGTCTAGTAGACTCTTTCTATTCTTTCATTAAGCAGGAACCTCAAAGGACCATCTCACCTTTAGGCAAGTTTAGCAGTCTTTTTTTTTCCTGTGGATCCTGCATGTCCAGCTTATAAAGCAGTCCAGGTAAGAGCAGATGGCTAACCACTCCATAAGGAGCCTCTTAGATGCTCATCTTCCTCTTGAAATGCATTGGTGCTGCCAGGAGCAGATGTGTCTCACTGTCATGAAAAGTCCTAAATTCTTAAAACATTTAAATGCCATATTATGAAGGTCTCTGAAAGATTTGAAAAATGTCTATCTATCTGAAATACATCTCTGACAACACATTTAAGACTAGAGTATAATATTGTGTCTCTAGGCATCATGCAATATGGTAGATTTCCTATGTATCCCAGATTTTGTATTTTTTTAAATAATTTTTATTTTATGTGAATTGGTTCTTTTGCAAAATGAATGGCCATATGAGGGTTCCCCCTGCACCTATGTAAGTTCTTTCCTATCAACAAGCCAAGGTAGTTTCTTTATTCACCTGTGGTGTTTACAGCACACAGAGGGAAATTCCACACCATATCACTGAACTTCTTCATATCTTCCTTCTGTTATCTTCCTTTGCCTATCATTCTTACTGGCTCATTTTCTCTTTCAAATAGTTTCATTTCTGTATTCAAGAGAAAACATCAAAGCAAACTCTCATGATCAGCCTATGACACCAACACTTCCTACAGAATCATTATCTGGCTCCCAGTAATGTTCCATTTGGCAGAATTTTAATCCTAATTCCAAAAACCATCAAGGAATGTCATTGGTTTGGATTTACATAATTGATATAGTAGAGTATTGATTCATGTTAGTAAACCAGAAGTCTGGAACTTCAGATGGGAGTTAATTGGGGTTAAATGGTGTCATCTTTTGACAGGGAGGAATGCTGAAAGCTGCCTCTGTAGGATGCTGCAAATCATTGCTCTGTGCCCAGGAACCATGCAAAGAAGAATCACCTTCCTCTTGCAAATAACTAGGAGTAGAGTCAGACTGGGGAAAAGGGGGCTTGGTGACAGCCTCTGAAATTACAAAAGAGAAATAATAAACGGAGATCGATTTGACTTTCCTTCCTTCCTTCCTGAAGAGGCACTGTTATGAACAAAGAGAAATTTGGTTTAGATCTAAGGTGAAAGTGTTATCAGGTTGTAAACAGAGGAATGACTGACAAGGATCCATTAACTGTTGGCCCATCTTTCATGCACAATATAAACATCTCTTTGAGTGACTCTCCATGCATCATGAATTTGGTCTGCTTTCGTGATGCATACATACTTTTATTCATGTATTCATGCTCAAGTCCAACACTGCATCTACTGAACCTAACTCTGTTTTTGGCAGTCTGCACAGAGCCTGACAATGCTGAACAAGTCATAGCCATCCATGTGTATTGAGGCACGGTAACACATCCAATCAGCTTAGTTTGGATGGATGGAATTATATCCTGCATTAAAGAGAAGTGACTCACTCAAGAAACCTTTAAATGTGCCTAGAGTGTCTTAAGATTTGTGGAGTAGGACCGTTGTATTTAAGGGGTCAGCATGGATGAGTTCAGCTTGTGTTGGAAATTGGGATTCAGTGTGATTAGAGTAACTAGCCTTCTGCATCCTAAGTGCTATGTCCTTTCCTCGCAATACTGGATCCTTGCATGATAACACATGCCAGTAATCCAATTACTCACAGGATGAGATAAGAGGAGGGAGAGTTCAAGGGGAAGTAGCTAAGCAGGAATTGGCTAAGCAGCAGGACCCTGTCTTTCTTGAAAAGAACATGGTGTAAGTCATTTATATGACTGTTTTCATTAATACCATCCCTGAGGAGAATGTTCCAGAGGCTCAGGACTTTTGAACTGGCTCATCTCCAGTTTGTAGTCATTGGAATATGCTCAACAGTTATGACTTAAGTGTTGAATAAATGATTGAATGTATATGTACAAATGTTGAAACCTTAAGAATAAGGCTTCTTTCAGATCATAGTGATACAGCCTTGTAGATGCTCAAGAGATATTTATCCAGTGAATGAATGAATGAATGATGATTCAAACAACTTTGAAGATGAATATTCACTTAAACAAGCTGGAAATTGAGGTCTATAGTGAAAATACAGCATCCCAAGCAGGAAATACGTATAGTAAAATTTTGTTTAGCTGAAGAACCCTTTATCAGGATTTGATGATGTTGACTTTCTAGTTGTGTCCTTGACTTGAAGACAAATAAAACCTAGGCTTTTGAAGATTCAGCTATAAGCATTTTGAAATACTTTAGAAACTTCTCTATGCCGGGCGATGGTGGCGCACGCCTTTAATCCCAGCACTCGGGAGGCAGAGGCAGGCGGATCTCTGTGAGTTCAAGACCAGCCTGGTCTACAGAGCTAGTTCCAGGACAGGCTCCAAAGCCACAGAGAAACCCTGTCTCGAAAAACCAAAAAAAAAAAAAAAAAAAAAAAAGAAACTTCTCTATAAGGAAATATCTAATATCTAGTGTTTTTTCCTATATAATGTAATGAAAACATTTACCCAAAAGATGTCTTATTGCCTAAGGATATATTTGCCAGAATAAACTATAGTAAGAAATAGCTCTGAGTATATGGTCCATGTCACAATTCAGAGAAATATAGCAAGAAGGACAAACACATCCCATCTTGTTTATGCATCACTATGAACCAAGAAGAAGCTTTAAGATTTATTTTTAAAGTGAAAAAAATTAAAAGATTTTATACCAGGTGAAAGTATACAAAATTAAAAGGTTTAATGGAATGAAGACATACTTGTTCCTATGTTGTCTATGGCTGCTTTCCTGCTACCAGAGCAGACATGAGTAGTTGCTACAAACCTAAAATATTTATTATCTGGCCTTTTATGGAAACAGAAAGAAATGTGACTGCTGCTATAGATTCCATTTGGTTAACAAGGTTTAAACCAGCATGCAGGTTAATGACATTCTCTTTAAGAATTTCCTTTCCCCAAATCAGTAGCTCCCTGGAAATTCAAATGCAACTGCACTGGGGAATTGCATTTCTTCCTTCTCAAAATGTGAACATTGCAAATGGTGATTGATTACACCTTTGATTGGGAAGCAAGGGGACACACTGCTTAGTACAAAATGCAAAGCTAACTTAGGCCGAGGTGGCACAATTGAAACAAGAGTAGCTCACACATTCACAATGCCAACGGTTTATCTTGCAAGTTCTTGCAGGTCATCTTCCACATCTGGGCACCAGACCCCTGAGTTATCAAACCCTGAAAGCCAGAAGTCGTCTGTAAAGATTCCTTCCAGGGAGTAAGAGTTTGTAATTCTGCAAGTACAAACCACTATTTGTGTTCTGTGTTCAGAGATGGGCATTTGACAAAGAAAACACTCACTGGCCACAAGGTACATTTGATTATTTACATGTGTTGAGTTAACGAGACTTTCATGGGAAGGAAACGCAGGCTGGAATTTCCAATCGGCCCGAAACATGGGAACAATTAGGGTTTTGCATTTTATCTTGAAGCTTCAAGATGCATTTTCTCTCCTCATCTGGATGGAAAGGGACTGGGAAAGAAAGAAGTTTGCAGACTAAGACCACCAGCTTCCAAAGAGGGGATATGATTACAGCTTACAGTTCAAATATCCCCACACCATGTCAGTTTCCCTATGATTAAAAAAAAAAAAAGCCAAAAAGCCAATCTCTTCCCCTCTTAGCCCTGTAATAATCATACCTTGAGGTTTCTTGACACTGTATGAGGGCAGAAGGATAGCCAGGGCAGATTTTAAGCGCTGGGAGTTCTGTAATGGATGGCTGAGCTCTGCTCTGCGGTGGAGTTGAGCCCTCAAGCTATTGCTCGTTCTCTTCACTTTGGAGCCTAGATTGTTGGTAGAAATGTTGGAAAGGTGCTTGCAAAATATCAGCGCTTAAGTGACTGTTTCAGTTGTTAAATCATAATACAGTGTGATTTTGCTGAAATGAAGTAATTACAGGGGGAGAGAAGAAAAGTCAAATGATATAAAAACAGGTCCTTTGGATAGTGGAAGTGCTAATGTGCTCTCTGATGCATATGCATTATTCATCTCTGCTTCTGCCTGGAGCACAAGAGTTGCTACTAATTTAAGGGTGGAGGTAGTATTATTTTGGCTCAAGCTCTTATGCCTAAATTTGGATGAAGATGCTATGCTTGTAGGTCCTCAAATATTTCTACAAGTAGCTGTAATTATTCTAAGTCAACAATCTGCCGCTTTAATATTTTGATTTGAAACCAATAATTTAATCTCCCTCCCTTCCACTGCTTATTTTACACCAGTGGGTTCTCTTCAGAACTGGTCCCCACCACGTCTTTACTAGTGGATTAGTCATGGAATTGTTCAGAGTTCCTGATTCCCAGTTTTCAGGTGGATGGGAGGAGGATAATAGCATTACACTTTTGAAGGCTTCTGTCATCATTGTGGATGAGAAGTCCCTCCCAGTATCCAGCACACAGGAAATGTGCAGCCGATGTAAGCAGTCTCTCTGTCATCTGAAGTCAGATGTGACTCACTGGGCACCTGTCCATGTCCCTGCACCTCCTATAGGCTGGTGAGATGCTCTGCCACTTTAACCCTCCGAGTTCTTCTTTCCCTACCACTGTTTCCCTAGTTCATCGGCATATGTTCTCTTCCCCTTTCTCTAAACATGGACTCCTTAAGGATTGCAAACTCGTCTGATGGTATCCATGTTCGGCTTCCTCTAAGAGTCAACCATAAAGTTCCTGGCAAGAAGCATTGCGTGGTGATTTAAGTAAGCAAAAGCATTGTGAAGATGAGCAACGTGCATATTTTAAATCAGCAAAACAGTCCAAGCTACCCTTGGAAACCCATTGTTATTAGAATATTAATATTTGTAAAACTACCAAGAAACATGGTATGGGACCTGTTGGAATCTTCCTTTAACGTTCAGCTTCTTTAAAATCCATTCCCCTGTTCTAGGACTCAGAGATGGCTCAGCAGTTCAGAGCCCAGGCTATTCTTTCAGAGGCCCCAGATTGCATTCCAAGCACCTACATGAGGCCTGGAGGCAGAGGAGACTGTTCACAACTGCCTTTAACTCCAGCTCCAGGGAATCTGATAGCCTCTTCTGGCCTCTACAGTCCACAAGAGTGCATGAGGTGTACGTACATGCATGTAGGTAAACGCTCAAACTACATTGTACATAAATACATCCATAAAAATGTGCTCCTCTTTTCTGTTTCCATCTGTCTTCCATACTCTCTTCCATAGCATAATTTTTTTCTGAATTTCTTGCCACAATGACTTTGCATATGCTCTTCCTTTAGTGTAAAGTTCTCATCTGCCACCCCACATTTCTGATCACAACCCAAACCTTACTTTGCAGGGAAATTTTAATCTCCTTCCTTAGTCAAGGTGATAGCTGTTTGTTGCCCTGACTCAGAATAATTTGTTTCCTCATTTAAGGTTTAATCTCGGCTTGAGTTAATTATTTAAATTTATGATTATTACATTAATGCCTATCATTCCCTTGGTAGATTGTTAAATTTCTTGGGAAAAGAAATCAAGCCTGTGTTTATTCTCTGGCATCCTCAGTCACAGCCCATCCCTGGTTTACAGTACACTCTCAGTTTGCCTTTGTCAGTAACTTAGGGAAGGAGGAGCCGAGAATTTCCACTTTTGAAGTAGATGTGAAATAATGTGAGTGTTTAACAAAAAAAAATCTTTTTTTAAAAAAAAAGCTTTTTGCTGCATGTTTCCTGGATCATGTGATGTTTATTCATCCCAAGCACAATCATTTAGCAGTGTCTCTCTTAGTCACAGTCCTGGTTCTTCTACTCTGAACATCTCTGGTGTTTTTCCTCCTATATCCATTCCACTTTTTGCTCCACACTGTACATATTCTGTTGGCCATCTGTGTTCTTCTGGTTGATTCTGTAATGGATAACCGAGAGAATATAACAGCATAAAGGCATATCAGTTGCTGATTGGATGAGAGACCCACTGTTTTGAGTTAGGAAGGTACATTGGATACTGTGCCTCCAGATCTTACTGGATCCTCTTACCCCCTTCATCAATTTTTCCTGCAGTCGTTACTACATACTTGAAGCATCAGCCTTTACCTAGAGTCTTTCCAAATCAGGCATATGATCCTGAAGCTAGTTACAGAGAATATTCTTCCCTTGTTTATGGTTATCTGACCCTCAAAATTTGTTCATGGTTATCTATATGGTTCTGGATATCTGCCCTTCAAAATTTGTATGATCAAATTCTATCCCTGAAGGTGATGGTATTGATAGGTGGACTGTTTGAAAGGTAGTTGGGCCATGAGGTTGTGTTCTACAGTAGTGGGATTACTGCCATTGTCAATGATATCCAAGAGGACACACCACCACCTTTACATTCTCATGGTGTACTCGGAATGTACTGTTTCTGTAGCAGAGAGTGGGCTTTTGTGAGATGCTCAGTCTTCAGGTGGCTTGTCCTTCCAGTCTTCAGAACCCTGAGACATAAACATTTCCTCTGCTCTTAAGATACTTGATTAACCGTGTTTTATTGTGGCAACACAATCATACTAAAACTCTCATCCTTCTCTAAATCCATCCTGGTTATGTGCTGACCACGTCTGTGCCTAGGCTACTTTCTCTATCATCTCACCCACATTTTCTATTCATATTGTTCGAAGAGACTGTGATTTTTGACTGATCCATTTTAAATGACCTGGGTTGCAGCACTAGTTCTCTTGAACTCATCTGACTTTTACCAAATACTGCAAAATGCCTCTGTGCCAGCCACCATTCTGTCTAGTCCTCTTATACATTCCTTTATCCTCAGAGGATCTGAGTGCCCCTCGGTATCCCCACCTACCTTCATTCCAGTAAACAGTATTGGCCTTATCATTTTATTCCAAGCAAAGGAGTGCCAAATTCAAACCCATACTCATCTTAGACTTACAAAGTGCCGTACTTACTCATGGATAATGCAAGGCTCTTAGCAACAGCATCCTGTGGTTTCTTTTGCTTCATCAGCTTCATCTCTTGCTATAGATCTAGTACCCCAGCCATCTGGCAATTTCAATCTATATATTGCCCATCCCCACGCCTTTAGAAGCACCATTAATTTCAGATAAGTCTCCCTGTCTTTCTTACACTGGAAAATGGCCCTTCATTGATACCTCAAGAATCAGATTCAAATTCATTCCCTCTCTGAAGCCATGTCTAAATTTCCAGCCTCTTACCAAACTATAACTTCTTTCATCCATAACGCTGAAAATATTTAGAAATAATCATTGCTCATATCTCTCTCCTTCATGGGATGATGAGGTCTGTAGGAGTGAGACCTAAATCTCATGGTCTACGAGTTTCCTTTGTGCAGCTAAGCACAGTATCTGGTGTGTCCCATGCATTGTAATGCGCTCCTTGAATAAACAGAGGCTAGCTTATAATGCCTGTCCTTTTCCCCTTGATTACAAGCATTCACTTTACAAAGAAAATGTGTTCTCCCCTTGACACTGAGCTGGTATTTTACTGAAGCAGTAGACAGTTGAGAAGTATAAAAAGTCAGTAGCATCTGCATTCTCATGGGTGTACATCTGTAGTAAATTGTCATTTATGATTATCAAAAGGAAAGGGAGGAGAAGGAGTTTGTAATTTTTAAGACAGACTATAAATCTAACCTAGATCGTCATGCTGTCATTTTAATTTTTATCTCTGCCTCAATAAATACTTCCCTCCAAAAGACTTGCCCTCCTAAAGAGAGCCGATAAGCTCTCCAAACAGAATTAACAGGCCTTTGCCTTTCCAAATCTTTGATTCTGATTCCCAGGAAATGTTAGGAGATAAGACTAAGGGTCCTTGATATTTGTGAGGTTTGTAAAAATATTCTTTTCATCTTGTTTTCATTTTCATAGACTTAATATGCAAGGGAATTTCTGAACTTCAAGTCAATGCTTTTTGCTTGATTCTTATTCATGATTTATTTATTTTATGTGTGTGGGTCTTTTGCCCACAGGTGTGTAAGTGTACTTCCTGTGTGCCTGGTGCCCATGGAGGTCAGAAAAGGTTATGTCATCCATTGGAGATACAGTTGCTGGCTATTGTAGGCCATCAGGTGGGTATTGGGAACCAACCTGGACAATCTGCAAGAATAGCAAGTGCTCTTGACTGCTGAGTGCAAATGTTTTCTGTTGCTTTTTTTTTCTATTTTTTAGTAAAAATTGCAAGTCATTACAATTCCACCAACATCGAGTGCTGATGATTCTAAAGTTTTAAGTCTGAACTGAAGATTTAAAGAAGTAGGATGTTCGTGCTGATCCTCGCTAAGGAAGTAGGTGGGTGGCAGGGTTTAATTCAATAAGTGTCAGTGTCTGAGCTGGGAATTGAAGTATGAATAGGAGTTTGCCATTATATGGGGGAAAGAAAGAAACTGAAACAATTCAATGGTTTTCTAAAATGATATTGCAGCTGATTTCAATCCAGTCCTAACCATAGATATTGCAGAGGAGGGAAATGGGGAGGGGAGATAAGAGAGATGATGTGATTTGAAAAAAAAAATCCCCTTCTGGCCTTTTTGCTGTTGTTTCATTGTCTTTGAGGCTGCAGGAAAAGTACTTTGTGAGGGCTGCTTTGATGTGTATGAATTATTCATCATTAAGAAGTCAGGCAGCTGACACTAGTCTTTGTTCAAGCTGTGGAGGGTATTAGAGGGTATTAGAGGCCCTTGCAAAAGCAGAACATTTTGTTCTTCTTTCTGCCCTGTGCAAGGGTCCACTGCAGGGGTGGGAAGGTCTCTGTCAGCTTCTCTCCAATTGATGCGCATCACAGTATGTCAAGACTTCCTGTGCCACCATCTTTCTCCACTCTGTTTTAGGATGAAACTGTCATTGGAGATATTCCTCTCCTCTCTCTCTCTCTCTCTCTCTCTCGCTCTCTCTCTCTCTCTCTCTCTCTCCCTCTCTCTCCTCTCTCCTTCCCTCCACCTCCTCTCTGCCCACATCTGTGGACAGCTTGCTTCATTAAAAACCCAGTGCCTAGCCAGATGGAAATACACAACTACGTAGTCCATTAGTGCTCTTGCTCTGACACAAGGAGTCTGACCTGGGAGCAGCCAGAGCTAACAGGATGTCTCATTAAGGCAGCTTTTGTCACAGCCTTTCCCTGCCATTTAACATTCTCCTGAGCATTATGTGGGTTTATGCTGAGAGTCAGCTGTCTGCGCAAGGCTTGGCAATGGGAAGCCTCGAGCGGCTGAGAGCCCACTGTGTGCTGGTGAAGCACATCACTCTTGATTCTGCAATGGCCAGGAGTGTCATGTTTCATGCACATAGACAGACTGGATCAAAGGTCACGGAGCACATCCATGATGGCTCTCTACCGCTTTCTGAAGGGCTTCAGATAGATGACCACACTTGCCCCTAGATTCTAGGCATTATTGTTGTTCATGTTTGGGGGAGAGGAAATCAGAAGGCCAACACACATTAAGTAATTTACTCAGCTTTAACAAGCAAGATACTGGAAAGCCACACTCAATGCCTATGTTCTTTCTACTATAATTCTACCTACATCTTGAATCCAAAGTGCCAAAGTGCTTCCTCTCCCCCAATGCTTATGTGTTGAAGACAATGCAGCAGTGTCCAGAGGTGAACCATTTGGAAATTCCTTGAATTGCTACGGCTCGAACCTCATTCAGTTGATCCATTAATGGGTTCACAGGGACACTGGGTTTTCTTAGAGGAGCTTGATTGCTCTCTTTGGAACTCATCTGATATGAGGTAAGCTGCTTTGCTCCATTGCATGTGCCTAACATTATGTGCAGACTCCCCCCAGGCCAGAAATGACAAGGGCAAGCAACCACACACTGGAATCTCTGCAACTGTGCATGGAAAGGAATGCTTCTTCCTTTAAAGCTCGTCTTATCAGGTGCTATATCATAGCAATAGAACACATGTAAATACCATTCTACTTAGAATACATTGCTTTTTTAATCCAAGCAGCAATGATTAATAACAATAATGAGAAGATGTTATTCTCTCATTACATGCTGACATACTGATATGCTGCCAGTATTATTATCAAAGTTAGCATTTACACAAAACTAGCTACACAGTAATTATTTGCATATCATATTTAATTTTATTTATACCCTTATGGGATAGCCACTCTGGCCTCATTTTATAGATGAAGAAATATAATCAACTACTAGTTAAATAAAAAATGACAACAGGACATTGATTTGACTTAATATCTGATAGTCAAATCTATCTGATTTTAAATCTGGAGATTTGAAGAAACGATGGTGGCAGGCGAGGGGGATACATGAAGTGATAAAAACGTGTTGGAAGGCAGGCTTGTCTGGCTGTGGATGAGAGAACATCAATACTTGGTGTTGAAATGACATTCAATTTAATTCTCTGTATTAGGCAAAATGTATTGAATTACCACAGTTATATTCATATATCATACAGCCTCTGTCTTTATGAACTCATGACCAAAGTCATGACACATTCATATACCAATTATTAATGAGATATACAGAATGTGATAATAGTAAGCACATAGTTCTCCCCATTTGGCTGACATACTCTTATTTATGATCCACACATATTAACATACATGTATATGTTAATATTTCTGGGAGCTTTGGATACAGGTGTCATAGAGTTTTTATTGCTGCAATGAAACAGCATGACCAAGAAGCAAGTTGTGGAGGAAAGGGTTTGTTAGGCTCACACTTCAGCATTGCTGGTCATTATCAAAGGAAGTCAGGACAGGAACTTCAACAGCACAGGGTCCCATAGGCAGGAACTGATATAGAGGCCATTGAGGGGTGCTGCTTACTGGCTAGCTTCCCATGGCTTGCCCAGACCACCTTCTTATAGAATCCAGGACCACCAGCCCAGGGATGGCATCACACACCATTGGCTTGGCCCTCCCACATTGATCACTAAATGAGAAAATACCTCATGGCTGGATCTTGAAGCATTTCCTCAACTGAGGCTCCTTCCTCTGATGACTTTAGTTTGTGCCAAGTTGACACACAAAACTACCTAGTACAACTGAGCCCTTGTCAGCTTGACATACAAACACATCACCATTAATCTACAACACTTCCTTTCTTATTCATTTCCAAGATCTCACATTAAAATAATAAATAATTTTAAATGTCCCAT
>NC_022011.1:7418762-7427883 GCF_000317375.1 Microtus ochrogaster
AATAAATAAATAAATAAAATTAAATTTAAAAAAAAATCAAAATTGAGTGACTTCTTCCAGAGGGAAGAACCAGGACACTGTCATAATCTGAACTAAACAAAACCAAACTCCCAAACTATAAATACCTCAATGTTCAATTATCTGGAATTCACTCACGATCTTCTGGACTCCTCTAAAGGACTTGGGTCACTTATCCAGCTGGCTTTACTGCTACTGCTGGTTTGGGTGGTCTTCCCATGATACTGACATCCCCCAAATGCCAAGGTCCATTGATGCAACTGGGCTGCAGTTTCCCCAATAGCCCCCCATAGGTTCTCTTCATGGTGCTACTCCTCAATGTATTTGCATGACGCCTTCAGTCCTGGGCCTTCACTGGCTCTGAGTCTGCACCTTCACCGGTGGCCTTTCTTGACCCCTCATAATGCCAAGCCACAGCTGCTCTCCATGACCCCTTCGTGCCTTCAAAACCAGAATGACCAGGGTGAACTTCCACATTGCCATGTCTGACTGGTAGCATGCAGTACAACCTTGGCCGCCTCTGAAACACAGCTTCTCAGTGATCTCAGAAAAAACACTTCCCAGAGTATTTCACCTCAGTGATGTTTGTCTCTTCTTAATTACTGCTAATTTTTTAGCTCCAGCCAGCCTGCATCAAGTATAGTAAAGCAGATGTTTGCTTTAGTAGTTCTGGTACCTTGTTAATCACAGCTGATTCTTCAGTCCCAGCTAACCAGAACCACAGGACCTTAATTCAAAATAACAAATGGCCCTGATAGAGACTTTAAAGGTCCCCCTGAAATTGTGCAAGCCAGGCTCTCCATCCTCTACACTTCTCTCAATATTTTTCTTTCCCAAGTTGCCACAGAAAATCCCACTGAGGTCTCAACACTCAATGGCTTTCTAGCCCAAAGTTCCAAAGTCCTTCCACAATCCTTACCCAAACATGGTCAGGTTTGTCACAGTAATTTCCCATTCCTGATACCAATTTGTCTTAGTTAGGATTTCTATTGCTGTGACAAAACACCATGAAAAACAGCAAGTCTGGGAGGAAAAAGGTTTATTTAGGCTTACACTTCAGCATTGTTCACATGGCTTTAGCTTGGGTCAAGCTAGTACCCAGGAAGTCACTTGAAAGTCCATACGGGCCTGGAACTCAGTATGTAACCCAGGTCAGCAGCAGATTGAAAGGAATCTTCTTGCCTTAGGTATATATTGTACCAAGTGTGAGGACAAGTCACCAAACACAGCTTAAATTTCTTACTAACAAAATTAGATACATTATCATGCTTATGTTAGTGCTGAGGGAAGAAGATGGGAAATCAAGGGAAGATCAGTAATTTCTACAAGATCATAGACATAGCCATATTCTTAAGAACATACACACATACTAACAAGAATTTCCATTTGGCTAGTGACTTACGAAGTTTTTTGGAGCATATAGAGAAACAGAATCTGAAGTGTAAGAAGGGAGAGCCACTTTTCTAGTAACGATCAGGAAAATAAGTATTGAAACAATAGGCGGTTAGTGTGAATTGTCTCCCACTTGCAACAAATTTTTAGACATATTGAAGTTAACACTCAATAGTGCTAAAGAACTGATTTAAATACTTATGTATTTTAACTTTAAGATTATTTTAAAATCTACATAAAGTTTGCATATTTCATTCTCTATCTGTTCAAGTAAGGGTTAGCATATTTATTTCCTCAAATGTTTAGAATTTATTTGCAGCATTTCCTATGTGTTTTCTTAATGTATGATACAACATCATGTCTGCACTCACCATACTGTATTACAGAGCATCAGAACACATTCAACCAATACAGATGGAATTTAGTTACACTTTGTAATCTGTCTTCATCCTGCGTCTCTTCCTATTCTTGCCATTCCAGTGTTCTATTCTCAATGTCTATGATAGCAACCTTTAGATGCTACATGTGAGCGAGGTCCTTCAATATTTGCATTGCTATGCCAGCTTTATTTCACTGCTTTACAGTTCCATCCACACTGTCGCAAATGACAAAATTCCATTATTTTTGTGATTGTGTGGCATTCTGCTGCATATGTGTGTCATGTTTATTTTAAATCTGTTCATCAAGTGATAAAACATATAGATTGATTCTATACCTTGACTGTCGATTGGGTTTGCTTTACACAACTTAGCCATATCTTATTTTCAGTATAAATATGATAGAGAAGGGACCAGCCTCGACACAATCTTCATGTGGCGTAGCTGTTCAATAAATATTAGTGTTAGAGAGACTTTCCTATCCGCATTAGAAAAGCCCAGACCAGGCAAAGATACGCAATGTGGTATGGATCCAGTTGAGAATCTTGAAGATGATGAAGATGCACGAAGAACGCCAGTGTGTGGAAAAGAAGTTTCATAGGATCCTTGCTGTTTGATACAGAAGACTTGTATTTGTCTTATGCTGGCTGTCTTAGTGTTTCTTTCCTATTTCTGTGAAGAGACACCATGACCATGGCAACTCTTATAAAGGAAAAACCTTTAATTGGGACTTACATTTCCAGAATTGTAGTGCATTAGCATCATGGTGCAACATGGTAGTGTGTAGGCAAACATGATGCAAGAGCTGAGAATTCTACATCTTGACAGGCAGGCAAAAGTAAGTGGTCTGAGACACTGAGTGGTGTCTTGAACATATATGAGACCTCAAAGTCTGCCTCCACAGTGACACACTTCCTCCAGAAAGGCCATACTTACTCCAAGAAAGCCACATCTAATAGGGTCACTCCTTTGGGTGTCATTTTCTTTCAAACTCCTACAGTGGCTTATAGGTCTCTTCATTTAAAATAGTATTCTACATCACTTTAGCAAATGAGGGAAATGGGTGCCGCTGCCCAAGAGAAAAGCTCATGAAGGCACGCAGTTGTCAGTAGTAGAGACCTCTAGCTCAGCAGTCCTCTTAAGCTGAAAGCCTCTCATCATCACAGCCCAAGTATTTACTTTTTTCCTGCCTGGAATTCTCTGGGGTTGTCAGATCTGCAACATCACCATAGTAATCTTGATTTCCTACCTTCCAGGACATTTTTTTTTTTTAATTTTTAAAACTTTACCTCACTCAAGATAGTGTTTTCTATTTCTGTCCATTTGCATGCGGACAATGAGGACTGCTGAGAAGTCAAGAACAAGGACACTGGGTTTTGATCCTACTGCGCGTACTGGCTTTGTAGGAGCCTAGGCAGTTTGGATGCTCACCTTACTAGACCTGGAAGGAGGTGGGAGGTCCTTGGACTTCCCACAAGGCAGGGAACCTGGACTGTTCTTCTGGTTGATGAGGGAGGGGGACTTGATTGGGGGAGGGGGAGGGATATGGGAGGTGGTGGAGGGGAGGAGGCAGAAATCTTAAATATATAAATAAAAAATAAAAAAATAAAACTTTAGTGAGCTATTTTGGAATTGTATAGATAAACATATTTGTATGGTTTCAGAGAGCACTGCCTTTCCAATAAAAATATTCAAATGAAATTTTTCACCAACATGGCTTTGTATTTCTTAGGCGAATTCCTCTTTTGGGGGGTCCTCTTAATCACTACACACACCCCAACTGCTGCAGAAGGAGTTTACAATGTTACAGAAGAATGTTATGATATTATAAAAAGACACTGCAATGTTCCAGAAGGACATTACAATGTTTTAGAAGGATGCTATAATGTTACAGAAGGGCATTACAATGTTACAGAAGTACATTACAATGTTACAGAGGGACTTTACAATGTTACAGAGGGATGCTACAATGTTACAGACGGATGCTACAATGTTGCAGATGGATGCTACAATGTTGCGGATGGACGCCACAATGTTGCAGATGGACATTTTAATGTTACAGAAGGACGTTACAATATTACAGAAGGATGCTACAAAGGGAAATTGCTAGACCTGGGTTTGTAGGTTGGAGGAAATGCACCATGGATAGCCTACAAGGTGGATTAACAAATGAAAAGTGTGTTGCAGATCTTAGTGTGGGGTATAACTATTCCCATACTCTCTTGTGTGCCCCAGACTTTTAAGGTCCGAGGAATGTCTTTTTCACTGTCCAAATTCCATCTTTAAGGGCTGTCTGCCAGAGATGGCCCCATAAGTGATGGAGTTTTAAAAGGTTAATTGCCATTAATTATGGTGAGAAGACAGCTTATTACCAATTCATAAATTCAGAATACATTTATTTTGCTGACAAGCAAAATGTCCTACTTGCCCTGTAAACCTTGTTTCCATTCTGTAAAAAGAATAGAAATTTTCTCTTTTCTGCATTATGGTATTTGTATAAACCACCTTGTCTTCCAACACACCATGTGGATAAAAGCTTAATTAAATTCACAAAGTTTGTTAAATTATTCCATACTTAGCAAAAGCCTTTAGGATTAAGTTGGTATGAGTATCTCTGAAGACCCAGATGCTCAGACATATGTCTACAAATAGAGATGCATAGAACTTGTTAAGCAACACCTTTAAAGTGTTATACAGGTGACTCATAGATAAATCTTAGCGTAAAAGTTCTTGGAAACTCTTCATGAATGAAGATTTTGGTAAAGAACATGTTTAAGCTTTACAAGTTGTAACCTATAGAACTCAACCTAGCCAGGATCTTTGTAGCAATTAATACATTATTAAAAGACTATACTATAGTCCTCTAGGATTTATTTATTGAGAGCTTATATTTTTATGAAAAGAAGCATAAGGCTTATAAGAGAAAGTGTTCTGCTGGGTGGTGTTAGTGCATGCATTTAATCCCAGCACTAGGGCGGCAGAGACAGGTGGATCTCTGTGAGTTCAAAGGCAGCCTGGTCTACAGAGCAAGTTCCAGGATGGGCTCCAAAGCTAGAGAAATCCTGTCTTGAGAGAGAGAGAGAGAGAGAGAGAGAGAGAGAGAGAGAGAGAGAGAGGGAATTCTAAAATATTCTGAATTCTAAAAATCACTGATATCCATCATTTTTGAATTCATATCTTATGAAAAGCATGATCATCCACTGAGATGGCTAATTTTATGTATCATGTGGACTAGGCAATGAAATGGTTAAAATTTACCAAAATATTCTATTTCTGTGAAAATAGTTCAGAAAAGATTCACACATAAATTCACGAGTATATAAAGAAAACTGGCATCTATCATAGTCATTGTCAACCTGAATCGTGCAAAAGTGACTGTCCATGAGCTGAGCAAGAGAGAATCCTATATACCAGACAACCTGCAGCATGGATGTCATTTTTTTTAAAAAAAAAAAATTGATCTCCACACTCAAGCAGAAACAGCTGATCTTCAGTTTGGCGCCTGATAGCATTCAGGTAAGGACTACACTATTAACTTAAAGACTGTTGGACTTGGACATGGACTGGACGCTAGTCTTCAGTCTTCCTTGTCAAAGAACTGTTGCCTCACACTGTAAACAGACCCTCTTCGACAGCATTATGATGACTAGACTTGGTTATCGACTTGGTACACTCGGGTGGAGGAGCATGTTTTCCTCCATCAGGAGGGCACATGTACCTGTGGGTACATCTGTTGTAGCATATTCCTAACTGGTGATTGATGCAGGAAGGATTGGCCATGGGTTTAAGAAAAATAGCTGACTGTAATCCCAGCCATGAATCAGAAAGCTATGTTCCTCTGTGAATTCTGTTTCAAGTTCCTTGAGTTACTGTCTTGGCTTCCTTCTATGATGGACTGTAATCTGCAAGACAAAATAGAACCTTTCTTTCACAAGTTGTTTTTGGTCCGTGTTTTTATCACAGCAGCAGAAATCAGACTAGGAAAAGTATCATCAAGCAATTCTTCATACTAATTAATTTTTGCTTATAGGTACATTATCTAATTGTACTTTTTCTTAGTGAATTCTGATGCATACACAATTTATAAAGCCAAATAGTGTACTGATGTGGTATAACAAGATTTATAATGATATCTTTTATAATGATTTATAATGGTCTACTATCCACTCTATAGTTCCTTTGTCTCTAGCAAGTGCTTTAGCTAGTCGTGGTATTTCAGCTGGTGTCATGATCTGAAATCTTATTTCTGAGGACTCTACACCATTCTTTGTCCTTCCTGGAATGGATTACAGTTTTCCATAGACCTTACTCACAGGGCAAGATAGGATTCAAACACCTAAAGATCTTCTCTGCAGACATGTTCTTCTTGCCACCACTATGAATTAATGGTCTGCTTGCCTCTGATGTTCTGTATTATTTATCGCAATCAACCCTATAGCTGTCTTTTCTACCAAGTGTTTCAAAGACTTGAGGCTTCCAAGGCAGCTATATACAGTCTTCACTTCCTGCCTAATGGGACCATTATCCTGTCTCCTAGGTGATGTACTCCCCAGTTTGGATCAAATACCTGTATTCCAATAGAATAAGTAGCCATGGAGGAAGGAAACAAGAACTGAATGTAAAAATACACAATATGTCCTATACAAACCTATCTACTTAGAAGTAACACAGTATCACCTGCCTTGTGTCTAATTTCTTGCTCTGCTAACTGAAAGGCAAGTCAATTTGTCAATGAAGGTCTCAAATGGAGACAGTGGCTTTGCTTCCCAGTTGTAATGGTTGATTCTTTTCTTCCTACCAAATACCTTAAATGGCACTTCTGGCCTTTATGCTTAAAGAAGATGGAATAACATCTATCTGGGAAGAAGGAGTCTTCCAATGTCTGTACTCGGTCTCCCTCTTAGATTACAAGAAGGTTGGTTGGGCATGGTGGTAGGAACAAGAAGGTTGGGCATGGTGGTAGCAGTAAGTCCTTGTAGTTGACATCTCTTTTCTTTTTGTAAGCCTTGACGAGATTTAGCTCGCCACTATAGCAGGATTTCTATATACATATGACTGGATTAATTTTTCACACCATCAGCATAAAATTACAGAGAATATAAAAAGATAGTTCTGCTTCTTCTTCTACCTGACCCCAATCAGGGATGAAAAGCACCATTCCTAGTATTTTTCTGCCTGACAGCTGAGAATAAAATGAGGTTTTACAACTGCTACTTTCTGCTCATCATCCTATGGTTCCACAGTACTTCTAGGAGCGACAGCCCCCCAGCCACTTATACAACTTTGAAAGTATACACCCTTAAATACAGTAGAGAGATTAAAGATTTTAAGTATGCATTATGTATTAACTAAAGTAAGTGTTTTTTATAATGAAGTATTAATATGATTTAGGAAAGACCTGAATGAGTCTGCCAAGAATTCATGAGTTAGAAGTTTGATCTCTAATGAAGCAATGCTGAGAGGTGGTTGAATCTTAAAAGGTGGGGCCTGCTGAGAAGAGGAGAAGTCACCGGAAACATCATTCTCAGAAATATTAATGACGGCATACAGTGGATCTATTCCAATAGAAGTGCAAGGCTGGCCTCTGCATTCCTCGGCTTTTGGCCTTGAGATGTGAGATTCCTAAGTAGGCCATCACATGAGGCTGCCTGATTTTGGATTTCCCAAAGCCGAAATATAAATATTTAAACATTTTCTATATGCATATAATTTCTAGTATTATGGTATGTCATGAAGTTATAGATGTAGAAATGGACTAGTCCAAAATATTAAGTCAGTATTGCTTTTATATTACAGTGAGGTCATTTGCATGTGAATTTAGTGAACTAGTGGGAGGGAGAGTCCCAGGATGTGGTAGCATTGGCATGTTTTCTGATGTTGGCATCTGAAGCTCTATGAAGGCCATTTCTCCAGGTGTTTTTAGAGTGTTACCCTGCTTACTTTGGCGGAAGACCTGGTTTAAACCTGCAATAACAACAGGTGTCCTTTCCTATGTTGGCTCACCATCCAGTCCCAACTTTACTTCCTGTGGGGACGCAGGTGCTGGCTTCAGGAGTAATCCTTTTAAAGACTGCACTGAGCTGTCATTTTTCTGGAAGGAAAACGCAGTCTTTAGGAAGGAACAAGGAAGATCACTAGGGTTACAGTTCCTCCATGATTCATTCACCTTGTGGTTGTAGGGAAAAAATTCATTTTTCGAAAGTGAGATTATTAATTCCTTAAAAGAAACACTGTTATTGGAAACTTTAATCCTTAAGTGAATTAAAATTAAATGTCCATGATGTCATACACCTGTGCTCCAAATCACCTGTGCTCCAAATTATGTTTAATGTCATCTTATTTACACATTTCTTTCATTAAGAAATATATTTAAGGAACTTACACTCATAACCTAAAGGAATAATGGGGTCAAATGTAAATGTGTAATAACACATTGAATATTAAAACTGTTTAACCAGATACTAGGGAGCAGATTAGTGGTGGAGAATTTGCCAAGCATGTGCAAAGTTATCAGCAAAGACACACACACACAGGTACACACACAGACACACACACGTCCACATACACGAATGAAAATGGAGACATCTGCTTCTGGGAGGTAAGGCTCACGTGTTATTTTATTTCTTAACGTTTGCAGGGTCTTTTAGATTCGTCTAAGCTATTGCGTATTCTCATCAGGCGCAATGCCCTTTGAAAGCCACTTTGATTCCTGCGAATTGAATTACATGAAATTAGCACATCACAGACAGCCTACCATCTTAGCTCCTCTCTATCATTTTTCCAAGATCATGTTCACATAAGAAATGTCCTCCACATGTTGAGAGAAGCTTTGTGTGTTCATCATCAGAGGACTTTGTTTGCAACTATGTAGGTATTTAATGTGACACTGCCAATGAAACTAATTTCTGGACTTCTTGAAAAAAAACTGAACCTACATGTGAGACCTTGTATAATAATATTAATATATATAATTAATATATAATTATAATTAATAATATAATTAATATATATTACCATGGTTGACTCTATTCGTCTTGTAAGCAACATGCTAAAACAACAGTGACCTCAAATTTAAGGATCCATTCTTCAAAAATGGATTTCTAAATGTAATTGTCTTAAAATTTATTTTCTGCACAACTTCTCTACTGGAAAACTATCAGCAATTAGCATTGCTTGATGTTTTTTATGGTCATTATCTACCTTTGGATATGACTCCAATCTCAACTCTTCCCAGAAAAGTTGAATCATGCCTGATAATGTCTATATGTGCAGGAAGAAATCTGAGAGAGAGAGAGAGAGAGAGAGAGAGAGAGAGAGAGAGAGAGAGAGAGAGA
>NC_022011.1:7427983-7431053 GCF_000317375.1 Microtus ochrogaster
GAGAGAGAGAGAGAGAGAGAGAGAGAGAGAGAGATGAGAGATTAAGGTCAAAACAGAATCTTGCTTTGCAAGCCATTTTTTTTTTCTTTAAAATATTCCTTTAAATTCATTCCTGTGCTAGTGGAGAAAAATATATTCAGAAGAAGCTGCTAAGGTAATAAGAAAATATAAATCTTCTGGCTGATAGTGGAGATTTTTAAATGACACAGAGAGACACTGAGCATGGGATTGCAGGTGTGCTAGGAATCGGGCACACTCTCTGTTCCCTCTCACGCCCCCCTTCCTCTGTGAAAGCATTCCAGTTTCCTAAGCCCTGTTTTTCCCATTTGTAAAGAAAGCAAATCACTTCTCCTCTTACATTATTGAAATGTGATTAATGAAATTATGCTCAGTAAGAGTGTTGGGCAAGCCTGTGAGCCAACTAGCAAGCAGCAACCTCTATGGTTTCTGCTCTATGTCACTGTCTGTGAAGTGATTTCCATGTATAGAGGCAATTCTATGTGGACGAGCAAGCAGGCTTGCCTTCAAGTTCCTGCTTTGAGGTCCCCCAATGATGGACTTTGAGCTGGAAGTGTAAGCTGCAATAAACTTTTCCTCCTCCCACTCCCTCCCCCCTCCAAAAAAGCTCTGGACCAAAGTCCTGTACAGAAACACTAAGGACTGCCATCAATTTTTCTTGCCTGAAGCCAGGAAGCAATGTCCCTATTATGCAGGTGTGGACTGAATGATGCAATGTGTCTTATCCATCTTTGCATAACTGCCCTGGCTACCTGGGAGAAATGCTGTTGCCAGAGTAGGAGCCTCTAGTGTCTAAACTATGTCCCTGAAGGACACGGAAAGGTGATTAGCTTAGGTCAGCTACTGTTTCTAGATGTCTGCGTGGGTCCAAATGTCACCTTTCTGATAAAATCTAACTTTGAGAAAGGCATACCTGGCAAAAGCACAGTATTCTGAAATGGGCTTATTTCCAGTTACATGCAGCTGGCTGAAATTTACCCATTAGAGACTTTTCTCATATGTACGAGATGAAGTCTACCAACGTAGAGTTCAGTCTTCACAGCACCAAAGTCCCACCATCTTCTCTCATTCAGCTTGCTGAGATTGTCAGGAAATTAGGCCCCTCAGTCTTTGTTCTTAATCTGCTTCACCTTGATTGACATTTTCCTGAAATCCATTGTCTCTTCTGTCGGGTCCTGTATTCACCAGACAGCGCAGCAAGGCTGACTCACTGACCTGTTAGCTACAAGGCACAATTGGTACAGAGAACGCCATCCTTATAAACACATACCTTAGAACAGATTTTGGTAAGCTTGGCAGTTTTCAGTACCTGGGAAGGAGGGGAGAGCGGCAAGGGATGTGTGAATGACCAGGTACACCGTGGAGACAGAATGAGCTTCCACTGTTTTTGTAAATGGAGCAAGCTGTTTACTTACCCATTCATTTACTACACATTCTTTCATTCGATAGACATTTACTGTCTTCCTTCATTAGGTCAAATGCTCTGTTAAGCAATGCCTCGGTAACAGTCTCTTCCTATAAAATGGTCCTAGGACAACAGACTCAAGCATAGTAAGCTACCAATCTCATGTTGAGTTGCAGGTGGGGTGGGCAAATGCTTCAAACAGCAAAACATACATCTATTTTCTGTGGGTATCTCTTGACGTAGGGGGTACTCTTTATTATGTGCGTACTTTGATGCAAATAGGGGCCAGTAGCCACAGAAAGACAGAAAGAAAATGAAGGCGAAGACAGAACAGTTTACTGTGAAAGCCAGAACATTTAGGATGATCTGAAGGTTGAAGATAAGTAGACATTTGCTAGAGTAAATAAATGAATGAATGAATAATAACAATATTTCCAAGGATACTGAATTTTTAATTTTCAAGGGTAACATATCAGATGAGTTCCTAGTTTTGAGAAATTTATATTAGCGCATTTCTCTGGACAAGGTATTAGAAGAACCAGGGCACACAGACAGACCCCGGGGGAATGAGGAATTTTTGAGCCTTGCTGGACATGCAGAATACCTGGTATGAAACTTCCAGGCGGTGAGGCAGGAAGGTCACCTCGCAGTGTAACCCCACTTGAAAAGATTATTTAGCAGCGTCCCCAGGGATCTGCATGTAATTTTGTTCAATCTTTATTTAAAACTTCTCGTCTATAACAACCAATTTTTACTGGCCCCTTAGGTGATATCTTAAGACACACTTCTCTTTAATAGTTTCATAACAATATAAGCCTCAAGTTCATTCATCTCATTTTATTTCCCATATCCATAAAAGGAGTTTGGGGTTCTCACCAGGGAAGATACAAGAGACTATGTACCTGCGAAGAAGCCTTAGTAATTGTGTGTGGCTTTGTCTGGACCTCTGTCTTGGCAATGAGGCACTTGAATCTTGGCATATTTCCCATCCTCCAAGCAGATCCAATTATTTTACTTAAAGGCCACATGACCTCGAGTTGTCATTAAAAGCATCAGTTTGCCTTTTGACATAATTGGAGTAAATATTTTAGAAGCAGTGCAGGACTTAGTTCAAATGCTTCTGTGACTGTGTCTGTGGAATGTGGGTAATTCAGGAAGGATCATGACAGTCACCTGAACAGAGAAATGGTACCAGAGACTACATCCCCTACCTTCCTCTTCTTTCTAGTCAATTATTTTTTGTCTTTCTCAAACATTTACAATTATATGAAAGAGCCATTTATTCTTTGCTTTAGTCCCAATGTTTTCCAAAATAAATTGTTTATAGGTAATCCCACTTTCCAGTCCAGGCTACTCCTTAAACACACATTAAATAGTGTTTTCTTGTATAATTAACCAGTACATTCTTCAGGTATATAATAATAATAAACTCTGAATTCTTCACCAGCATTCAATCTCTGAAAAAAGAACACATACATGTTCAGGAAAGTTGAAGTATCAAGTGAAGAAGATATTAAATTTCTACAATGTTATATAGTTTTCCATTAGTTCATTAGCAGCAGGAAAATTTCTTCTTCTTCTTCTTCTTCTTCTTCTTCTTCTTCTTCTTCTTCTTCTTCTTCTTCTTCTTCTTCTTCTTCTTCTTCT
>NC_022011.1:7431153-7432954 GCF_000317375.1 Microtus ochrogaster
CTTCTTCTTGTCCTCCTTCTTTTCCTTCTACTCCTTACCAACATCCATTTTCTTCTTTGTCTATCTATCAAGAGATCCATTATTGGGTCTTTTGGACAAATTAGTGTCTTGGTTACATTAACTTGGGGCACAACCTCACTTGAAAATAAAGAGGAAATTAGAGCCAAGTTCGGAGTAGTTGAGAACCTAAAAAAGTGAAAATTAAATGAAAAACACCTTTATAAAAAAACAGTAAATGTTGCTTAAGGCTGAATTTTCAAACTCTTTAAACCCCAGCTAAATATAATTCAGAGGCCTGAATTACTATAAACTCATATTATATTTATCCATGGGACAGAGGTCACATATTAAGTGCTTTTCCAAACATGAAAAAGGTCCCAGGCAATGAATCCATTTGCTTTTCAGCATATTTTGACAATTTTTTAGCTGTAAACAGTGGTGATATTTCTATTAAAATCATTTTCTAGCTATGTGGCATATCTACTCCAAATATGACCTCATTATCCGCAAGGAGGTAGATTCCCACTGGCCCTCCCAATTAGGCCAGCAGGCTCCCTTGCTTATACCTTTTAAACTCAGTCACAGAGGGACAATGCTACCTTTTCCTTTCGAGAGCAGAAACTCAGCAACCACTCTTCAGAAAAACGGAGCAAATATATCTTTGTCACACTCATATTTAGTACCTCACCACAACCAACTCTTCCACTGTCCTCTCTGATGGACGCTAACAGAGCAAATGTGTTTTGTTCCGAGTGCAGTTTACTGTGCCCACAAATAAATCTTCTGGCTGCTATGTATCAAAAAACATCCAGCGGGTCTAGGTAAATTATCCACCACCACTCCAGTTTTGTCTACTAATTATTTAATGTACATGAAATATTCAGAGAGATTTGTGAGGCATGCAGGGCCTCTCATGAATCCATCCTGACACCTCCCTTACTGAAAATGCATTTCTTAAGGCTGCCCACATCTGTGATGCTGGAACTTTCTATCGAGAGTAAAGATCCTCCAGGCTGAACACATGGAAAGACAGAGCATAAGAGCCCATGGCCTGGCTACTCTTCCTTTGCTTCCTTCTTGCTGCCAGTAGCTTGGGGAGTTTGTGTAATCTCATGTTTCTCTTCTCTTCCAAGACAGGTTTGTAGAAATGGAAGGATAGAGAATAAGGTGAATGGATATACTATCTGGAGGACTACTTAGATGTCTGTCTACTGATTGATATTCAAGACAATAAATAGTGAAGTTAGGCAATGGTCTGACAAATTAGGAATTTGAGATGCACCTACCAACATACACTTTAATGGAACTTATGTGATGCAAAGAATAGGTGTGTGTGTTCAAAAACTGGCTTTGGATCCCAGTGTTCCCAATAACTCATGATTAGAACCAATACACTGTACTTCAATGCTCTGTACTACACTTACTTTCCAGGGGGAAATGATTGCTTTCATACATTATTCTCTTTCCCTGTGTGTATGCATGGACATGTATGTATGTGTAGGCCAAAGATTGTCATAGGGCGTTGTCCAGTATGGAGCTCCACCTTATCTTTTAAGAAAGGGTCATACTGAAATCAGAACTAACCTGATTGGCTAGCCTGGATAATCATATAACTCCTGAGATCTGCCTGCCTCTAGCTCCTGAGATCTGCCTGCCTCTAGCTCCTGAGATCTGCCTGTCTCTAGCTCCTGAGATCTGCCTGTCTCTAGCTCCTGAGATCTGCCTGTCTCTAGCTCCTGAGATCTGCCTGTCTCTAGCTCCTGAGATCTGCCTGCCTCTAGCTCCTGAGATCTGCCTGTCT
>NC_022011.1:7433054-7435011 GCF_000317375.1 Microtus ochrogaster
CTCTAGCTCCTGAGATCTGCCTGTCTCTAGCTCCTGAGATCTGCCTGCCTCTAGCTCCTGAGATCTGCCTGTCTGCCTGTTCCCTGTTAGCAGCAGCAGTGCTATAGATGTGGGTCCATTTCTGAGTTTTCCATGAGTTCCAGGCAATCTGAACTCAGACCCACATACTTGTATATCAGGCAATTTGTCCCTTCACCCTCATCACAAACTTCTCAGTGAGTTATTCTGAGGATTGAAACAATGAGTACTTGCCTCCAGAGCAGAGATGAATTCCCTTTCCCCTTATTTCCCGGTGGCATGGTTCTCTCCGCTGTACCTCCTTGCTTTGGCATCAGAAGAATTGTCACAGAGGGAGGCAACATGACAGGCCATTTATACCCACTCTTCATAGCTGATGCTCGTGAAAGTGCTCCCCAGTGGAGCATTAGCACTCTCATGGAAGAGAGTAAACACTGAGCTTAGTTATGGTGGTTAGGACACTTTTCAAAAAGCACATCTGTGCATCATATTGCCATTGCTTTAATGCCAATGCTATCATGTTCCATATCAGCAACTCTCTTCAAATATGCCTCCCCATTGTTCTCCAAATTGTTTGATATTTCCCTTACAGGAAGATGAAACCCCACCCCACCCCCCAGGCTAGAATATCTCCCATTCCTGGTGTCTGTTCCCTTTAGGGATACCTTATTGCTGTGATAGTTCCATAAGTTCCATGTTTTTCAGCAACTGGAGATTTCTTACAATGTTTCCAGTCATTATCTTTCCTCATTTTTACTGTATGTATTCTGTTTTTGCCTGCTATTTTTTCCCTTTTTTTTTTGTTCCACATTCTTACTTATGTCCCCACACCTTCTATGACAACTTAGAATTTTGGTATCTTGCATTATTGGCCACTTATTCTTTGCTTTATTTAGTCATTTATTTTCTTCTCCTTCTATGCCTATTTATCACCAAATGGCTCTCCTCCTTTTCCAGATGCATTAAGTTATTAACTCCATCCATTTCTTTCCTGTCTTCACCTACACTAATATTACTTCACATATTCATTCCCCTCTAACATTGTCTACTTGAAATTCAACATCTGTGCCTCATGTTTTCCCTTAGCTGCAGTATGCTCTTATTTTTAGCCTAATTATGAACATAATAAAGTTTTGATCTTAATTTTCTGCATTTCCTTTGCAGTGACTTGACTCATAACCTCTCTAGCTGCCAACTCTGTATTTTCACTCCTTCTCTGTATGACTAAAATATTAAAACCAGAAAGCCATCCTTTCCTGTATCATCAAATATACTGCCTCTGCTCATATCTTTCTTTATTCTCTACAATCCAAGCATCTCTTGATAATTACAGATGACCTAGTTTGAAGATTTTTCTTTCATTGTTCTGTTTGTAGAAGGACTGACTTTGTGGCAATTTCTCTTGTTCTGATGGCCACGTTCAACATTAAGTCTTGTGTTGTATAATTAAAGGACATGAGTCCTGGAATGACATCTAGGTATTGTAGTTGGTGTTCAGCTATAGCATAGATGAATCAGCATGTGTGAACATGCCCAGTACGAGTCTAGGCAAATGGCATCTCATCATATAAAGCTAATGAAACCGTGTGTGGTAGTACACATCTGTAATTCCATCATCACTCAGAAGAAGGTGATTATCAGGATAGTCTAGGCTACAAGTGAGACCCTGTCCCCATAAAACAAAAACAAACATAGCAAAAACTAAACACACACACACACACACACACACACAGAGAGAGAGAGAGAGAGAGAGAGAGAGAGAGAGAGAGAGAGAGAGAGAGGGAGCTTTGGGCACAGCTCAATTGATAAAATGCTTACTTGCAGGAGTAACTGAGTACAATTCCTAGAATGAAGAAGAAGAAGAAGAAGAAGAAGAAGAAGAAGAAGAAGAAGAAGAAGAAGAAGAAGAAGAAGAAGAAGAAGAAGAAGAAGAAGAAGA